>NC_053043.1:26582615-26882615 GCF_003473485.1 Medicago truncatula | reverse complement strand
TGATGTTTAAGTTGTTGATGCTTCACATTAATATTGTTATGTTGTGAATTGCAATTGATATATTGATATCTCTCTATTGTTGTGTGATTTGACTGTGCTACTGCTGTTATTTAACTAAGTGCATGATGTCTATATATATATTATGAAATGATGACGTTTAGCTCCAAATTATTGGATGCATGATGATATGTTGATTACGATGATTACGGTGTTTTGTTGTTAAGAGTCCATGCATAGCATTTCATTGAGCTTTGTCCTCACCACGATTAGGAGCTTTGTCCTCCGCACGTTTTAGGAGCTTTGTCCTCCGCACGATAAAAGTATATTAATACTTATGATGACGATTGGTACCACATGCATATAAGTGTCTAAGTTGCATTGTCGCATATGTCGAGTCAAGGTCGTTGTTGATGAATTATCATCCATGAGTTGTTAAGTTGTCGATGAATTATCATCCATGAGTTTGTCGAGTTGTCTTCTACCCATGTGTTGTTAAAGAAGTACCTACGAAGATTATACGATGTGAATTATATGATGTTGACTAAAATATTGCTATGTTGTTTAACATGTTGATTATGATACTGTTATGTTGCTACGTTGTTTAAGATGTTGATTATGATATTGTTATGTTGCTACGTTGTTTAAGATATTGATTATGATATTGTTACGTTGCTATGTTGTTTAAGATAATGATTATGATATTGTTAAGTTGTTATGATGTTGTGTATAATTGTTACTATTAAGTGATGAATATGTTGTTCTATATATGATTAATATTATTAAGTGAATATTATGTTATGTTATTGATGATGATCGAATGTTGTGATTACTTGGTAATTGTTTATCAAAGATGCTATGATGTTTAAGATGATATTGTTTAAGATGTTTATGTTGAAGATTTATGATGTTGATTTTGGTGTTAGTATGTGTTGATTATATTTTCATAAGATGATGAATACGTTGTTGTTATATTAATACAAGAAGATGAATATGTTGTTGTTATATTATTATATTATGACGAGATGATGTATATATAATTATTAAGTGAATATCATGTTACGTTGTGGTTATATTATTATAAGAAGATGTTTATGTTAGGATGTAGATAATTATTACTACTAATAAGAGATGATTATATTGTGTTGTTTTAAAGTTATTAGTGATGATGAGTACATGATGATATCTATGAGTTGTTAAGTGTACTTGATGATGTTTATGTTAAATTGATAAGTTGTCTTTTATTAATGAATTGATAATGAGATGTTTGATGAATAATTATTATTATGAATTAATGATGTTGTTATGTTGTATATGAATTAGGATTAAGATGTTGTCATGCTATATATGAACTATGACTATGATGTGATGATCTATGTTTGTTACGATTTGGTTAATATGTGTTAAATGATAATTAGAAGTTGGTTGAGTTATTAAGAATTATTACATGAAGAATTATTATTACTAATAGATGAAGTTATTTGTGTTGTTAAATATAATTATTGAATTATATGCTTAATATTATTGTTTTGTGAAATCTCACCCCTTCTGCTTGAAAATGTTGCTCTTCGTATGAGTAACTTGCAGGTATTAATGATTAGTAGGAGTGGTGGCTCAAGTGTCTCTAGGTGCTCTGATACGTAACGGGATGGGAACTTTGTTATTGCTTTCTATTCCTTACGTATTGTTTTTGAAGAATTATGACTATGTTTTTAGAATGGATTTTTATGACATAATTGTAAAGAGGCCTTAGTGCCAAAGACTGGTTTTAGTTATTGAATAAATTCCGCTGCGAAGTATTAAAGATTTTGTTATTAAAGGATAAATAGTTATTTATTCAGTTTATGATTTTATGAAAAGAAGTGTAGCATTCTGTTTACGTGAATAACTTTGATTATTAAATGAAATTTTTATGTTGGGAAAACGGGGTGTTACACCTGCCTGGACGATTCTCTGAGGATTTCATCTTGTATGAGACACCTCTCTTGCCGAAACCAAACTTTGAGCGGTTGTCAACCCATCCTCCCTTGCGCTTTGTCTGTGGTTGAAAACCTTCGACAGACTTTGCAGCTTTTTTGTTAAAGATTGCACTGCACCTTGGACAAAGCGTGGCATCGGTGTTAGAGATCTTGCACCTGTTTAAAAAATCAATTAGATTTTCCTCAGCCTTAGGGTATGCCACATTCACCTTTTCAGAAAACTGGTCCTCAGTAACCATTGCATTCTCAGATTGATGGTCCTCAGTAACCATCTCAACATCAGCTTGTGGATTTTCATTGAGTAACTGCGCTTTGATAGCGAGTTCGCTGTCAAATTCTTCTGCAATATATACCATGTTTAAACCAATCACTTCGGCGTACATGGAGTCAACTTTCTTAAAGAGATCAACATCAACTTGCATTGGCTGTTTAGTTTTTTTCCCAAACATCAGCCTTCCCTCATCAAGAGCCTTCTGCACATAATCCCTGAAACGAGTACAACGAGATAAGTGCCTAAAAACCCATGGAGGCGGTTTCATGTTGTTTGGCCGTAAAGTTACGCCATCAGTGACTAAAAGATCGAAGATCTCTTCACATTTAGAAACATCGAGAGTATATGTTTTAGGTGGATGTTTGCCGTTTTTAGGTTCTTCAGGATATTTTCCATTCGATGGCCTTTAGTAGTTTGCAGGCATAGGGCGGTCCATCTTTTAATTTTGCAAGATTAATTTCATTATCTTCGACAGTATCTGATCCCCAATTGAATTATTGGTCACTGTCTCCTGTGTCTACGTAGGCAACCTTCTCCCTTTTAGGGAACTTGTTTGTCCGGGCTTTTTCAGCCTTAAGCCTCTCGACTTGTTGGACTCTGTCTACCAGCTGTGCATATCTCTAAGGTATTGAGTATCCAACTTCTTTCGAACAGAATAATCTACGCCGCCTGCGGCCATTTCAACCAATTCATGTTCCGGCACTGATGTGAAGCATATGGTCTTAAGAAGACGGAATCTGTTCAGATAATTGTCTATTGACTCATGCATTTTACGTCGAACGCTAACTAGTTCTTTCAAACTCATGTTGGATTGAGCCATGTAGAATTGTGAATCGAAAGCCTTTTCCAATTGATTCCAACTAAAAATTGAATGGGGAGGCACTCTTTTCACCCATTTCGTTAGTGGGGCGGAATAGCCAGATTTTTTGCCCCCTTAGAAGACCCAAGTATCTGTAGGGGATCCTGCATGTGGATTAAATGTCTTCTTATGATTCCTGCCTGGACGATTCTCTGAGGATTTCAGCATGTATGAGACACCTCTCTTGCCGAAACCGAACTTTGAGCGGTTGTCAACCCATCCTCCCTTGCACTTTGTCTGTGGTTGAAAACCTTCGACACACTTTGCAGCTTTTTTGTCAAAGATTGCACTGCACCTTGGACAAAGCGTGGCATTGGTGTTAGAGATCTTGCACCTGTTTAAAAAATCAATTAGATTTTCCTCAGTCTTAGGGTATGCCACCTTCACCTTTTCAGCAAACTGGTCCTTGTAACACTCCTATTTCTATTAAAGCCATTAAACATGTGAATAATACATTTATTCAAGAAATAGAGGCTACGCCACATTCAGAATTCAAAAACCAATAAACATGTACATAAGCCTCAACAGTCGCAGCGAAATATAAACCAGAGTAAATTCAAATATACATGTTATGAATAAATAAATTACATCAACATAGATGCATCTCAAAAATCCAAACACAACGACACAACGAAGCCAAGATCAGAGCTGAATAATTCTAAACACCGATATCGGAGAAAGCTCCCGATATCCACCAAGCACTAGAACTCACCAAGCAACTAAACCTGCACAACGTATACCCATCCATACAGATAGGCAGGCCGTCCATAACAGATCCACTGTGGGTAAGTATTACATTATCATAATCCAAATAACAGATAACATGAATATTTCAATTAACATCATGCATTTGATCAATAATAATATTCCCATATCAATACTTACATCAAACCCCAATATCTCACATCAATATTCACCAATCACATGTGTCAACCTCTTCTTCAACTCTTGGAAACTCTTCTCGCACTTGGCATCCCAAACATAAGCCTGTCCTTTCCGAGTCAACTGCGTCAATGGCAACGCCAACTTAGAGGATCCCTCAATGAACCTCCAATAATAACCGGCCAAACCAAGAAAGCTTCTAATCTCAAAAACAGACTTAGGAGACTCCCACTGCAACACTGCATCAACCTTGGAAGGATCCACAGAAATTGTAACGCCCTCTTTGAATTATTTGATTTATTTAATTATTTAATTGAGTTTAAAATTTATTAGGAAGAGTTTAAAATATATTTATTTGATTATGTGATTTATTAAGTGGCTTATGTTGTTATTTAATAAATTAAGATTTGAAAATAGAAATAAGATTGAGTTGAGAGTTTGTTATGAGATTTTAGAGAGTTTTGGGGGAGAAAGAGAAATAAGATAAAATAGAAAAAGGGTTATAAATAGGAGAAACCTAGTTTAGAAAAAACATAACGTACGATCAATTTTGGAGAAAAGGGAGAAAAAGCCGAGAGGAGGGAGAAGACCTAGGAGTGCTGCGATTTTCATCTATAAGGTAAGGGTGGGACTAACATTCAATAATCTTGAGTCTATGATTCCGAAAATTGTATTTAACATGTTGTAGGTTTAGTTTTTGAGAATTTGGGAATTAGGGTTAAAAGTGATTATTTGATGATTTTCTAAAATAATGTTTTGGGTCAAGTTTTATATGGTTTTGAGTCTCTTTTGATGTATATAAATGTTTAGACAAACTTTGGGATCAAATTTGGGCATAGGGAAGTTAAAATTGGGATTTTGGGGTGAAAAGTGTGTTTTTTCCCGAGTTGCTCTCTGACAGCATGTCCTGTTTCACGTTCTTGCATCTTTTTCACACGTTTCTGTTTTGAATTAGCCTTTGGTGTAAACATGAAAGTTGTAGATAATTGTGTTAGCTTTCCAGTGGCGTCGGTTTGACTTGAAAATGAATTTTGGTTTATGAGTTAAGGTCAAATTACTGCACATAGGTCACAGTGAATTTTTATGAATTTCAGCACAACTTTGTCCGAATTTGAAATGAAAACTGGTATTGATTGGTACAGAATTGGTCTTAGGTGTAAACACGAAAGTTGTAGGTATAAATGTTAGCTTTCTATTGCCGTTGGTTTAACTTCAAAAGGATTTATAGAATTTAAGTTATGGTCAAATTACTGAACGTAGGTCACAGTGAATAATTGATTATGATTGATGAATTAGTATATGTATGTATATGTTGTGAATCTGATATTGTCCATGATCGATGAAGTGTTATATGTATATATGATGTTTTAAGATGTTGATTATGATTTGATGTTGTTATATTGTGATATAATTGTATATGCATTACTTGAATTATATGTGAATAATTGAGACGTTGTTGACTTGCATTTGATATTATTATGTCATGCTGTTTTTGTATACTGTTGTGTTGCTGTTGTTATTTAACTAAGCTGCATGAGTCGGTCTAAGTTGATTAAGATGATGAAGTTCCAAATTATTGGATTATATAAGAGGTTGTCGATTTAAGATATTACGAGGTCGAGTCCATGCATTAGCATTTCATTGTTGGGGGCTTGATGCCCTGGAGCCTTTGCTCAATTAAGTTGAGGGCTTGATGCCCTGGGAGCCTTTTTACGCTCAAATAAAGTTGAGGGCTTGATGCCCTGGAGCCTATTTACGCTCAAAGATTGGTACCACATGCATGATTAGAAGATTAAGTTGCATAGTCAAGAGGTTAAGTTGTCAACTTGTCAAGTTATCAAGTTGTCGAGTTGTTAAGTTGTTAAATCATGAAATTGTTTAAAGCTGTGATTCTTTATATGAACTATTAAAGAAGTGAATTATGATATATTATTATCTATGATGAATATTATGATGATTACATGATGTTGTCTATGAGTTGTTAAATATGATTGATGATGCTTATGTTGTTAAATGTAATTGATGAATTATATGCTTAATATTATTGTTTGTGAAATCTCACCCCTTCTGTTTGCCCACCATGGGTAACTAACAGGTAACCAAGAATAGTTGATGTCGTGTGAGCTTTCCTTCTCGTGTGTCTTAGGTGCTCTGATACGTAACGGGATGGAAACTTTGTTATTGCTTTTCTATTCCTTACGTATTGTTTTTGAAGATTTATGACTATGTTTTTAGATTGGATTTTTATGAGACATTTATGAAGAGGCCTTCGTGCCAAAGACTGTTTTAGTTATTAAAATAAATTCCGCTGCGAAGTATTAAAGATCTTGTATTTGAATTTTAAAGGATAAATAGTTATTTATTCAGTTTATGATTTCAAGAAAAGAATGTGACATTCCGTTTATGTTGAAAAACTCTGATTATTTATGCGAAATTTTTATGTTGGGAAAACGGGGTGTTACAGAAATACCACCGTTAGAAATCACATGACCAAGGAAACTCACTTCCTTCAACCAAAACTCAAACTTAGACAACTTGGCACACAACTGGTTATCTTTCAAGACTTGCAACACAATCCTCAAATGCTCAGCATGCTCTTCCTCAGACTTTGAATACACCAAAATATCATCTATGAACACCACCACAAAACGGTCCAGATAAAGATGGAATATTCTATTCATGTATTCCATAAAGACACCTGGCGCATTAGATACTCCAAATGGCATCACAGAATACTCATAGTGTCCAAACCTCGTTCGGAACGCAGTTTTGGATATATCTTCCGCCTTTACTCTAATCTGATGATATCCTGATCTCAAATCAATCTTACTAAACACCTCTGCACCAACTAGCTGATCCATCAAATCATCAATCCTTGGAAGTGGATACCGATTCTTAATCGTCACCTTGTTCAACAGCCGATAATCCACACACAACCTCATGCTTCCATCTTTCTTCTTAACCAACAACACTGGAGCACCCCACGGTGAAACACTCGGTCTAATAAATTGCTTCTCAAGCAACTCTTCCAACTGATTCTTCAATTCACCCAACTCTGATGCAGACATCCGATATGACGCAATCGAAATAGGACTCGTGCCTGGTACCAAATCAATTGCAAACTCAACTTCCCTCTCCGGCGGTAACTCGGTAATATCCTCTAGAAAACTTCAGGAAACTCTTGCACTAACGGCAAATCACTAACTCCATTCTCACCACTAACCTTCAAGGATGCAAACATCATAAACACACAAGCCTCACCATCTAAAGACTTATTCACTTGCTCCGCGGTCAAAAATTTCCTATCTAACTCTTCTACCGCCTTAGAAAAAGTTACACTCTTAGTCAAACAATTAATGCTAACCCCAAAAGCTAACAACCAATCCATACCAAAAATCACATCCATATGCTTCAACGGAAGACAAACAAGATCCAACTCAAAATCAACATTACCAAAATTAACCGGACACTTAGCACACACCACAACCAACTGAACCTCTGCAGCCAAAGATACTTTCCCTTGCTAGACTAACACAAACCACTAACCGATAAGAAAACAGCACAGAAAGCAAGTGCGGAAGGTACTAAACTACCATTCGCACACAACAGGGAAAAACAACATGCATTAGTCTACACAAGACTGACCACGGCTCTGATACCAACTTGTAACACTCCTATTTCTATTAAAGCAATTAAACATGCGAATAATACATTTATTCAAGAAATAGAGGCTACGCCACATTCAGAATTCAAAAACCAATAAACATGTACATAAACCTCAACAGTCGCAGCGGAATATAAAACAGAGTAAATTCAAATATACATGTTATGAATAAATAAATTACATCAAAATAGATGCATCTCAAAAATCCCAACAAACGGGTAATCTCCAAACATAACAAAATCCAAAATAAACTAATCTAGACCGACACAACGAAGCCAAGATCAGAGCTGAATAATTCTAAACACCAATATCGGAGAAAGCTCCCGATATCCACCAAGCACTAGAACTCACCAAGCAACTAAACCTGCACAACGTATACCCATCCATACAGATAGGCAGGCGGTCCATAACAGATCCACTGTGGGTAAGTATTACATTATCATAATCCAAATAACAGATAACATGAATATTTTAATTAACATCATGCATTTGATGAATAATAATATTCTCATATCAATACTTACATCAGACCCCAATATCTCACATCAATATTCACCAATCACATGTGTCAACCTCTTCTTCAACTCTTGGAAACTCATCTCGCACTTGGCATCCCAAACATAAGCCTGTCCTTTCCGAGTCAACTGCGTCAATGGCAACGCCAACTTAGAGAATCCCTCAATGAACCTCCAATAATAACCGGCCAAACCAAGAAAGTTTCTAATCTCAAAAACAGACTTAGGAGACTCCCACTGCAACACTGCATCAACCTTGGAAGGATCCACAGAAATACCACCGTTAGAAATCACATGACCAAGGAAACTCACTTCCTTCAACCAAAACTCACACTTAGACAACTTGGCACACAACTGGTTATCTATCAAGACTTGCAACACAATCCTCAAATGCTCAGCATGCTCTTCCTCAGACTTTGAATACACCAAAATATCATCTATGAACACCACCACAAAACGGTCCAGATAAAGATGGAATATTCTATTCATGTATTCCATAAAGACACCTGGCGCATTAGATACTCCAAATGGCATCACAGAATACTCATAGTGTCCATACCTCGTTCGGAACGCAGTTTTGGATATATCTTCCGCCTTTACTCTAATCTGATGATATCCTGATCTCAAATCAATCTTACTAAACACCTCTGCACCAACTAGCTGATCCATCAAATCATCAATCCTTGGAAGTGGATACCGATTCTTAATCGTCACCTTGTTCAACTGTCGATAATCCACACACAACCTCATGCTTCCATCTTTCTTCTTAACCAACAACACTGGAGCACCCCACGGTGAAACACTTGGTCTAATAAACTGCTTCTCAAGCAACTATTCCAACTGATTCTTCAATTCACCCAACTCTGATGCAGACATCCGATATGACGCAATCGAAATAGGACTCGTGCCTGGTACCAAATCAATTGCAAACTCAACTTCCCTCTCCGGCGGTAACTCGGTAATATCCTCTAGAAAACTTCAGGAAACTCTTGCACTAACGGCAAATCACTAACTCCATTCTCACCACTAACCTTCAAGGATGCAAACATCATAAACACACAAGCCTCACCATCTAAAGACTTATTCACTTGCTCCGCGGTCAAAAACTTCCTATCTAACTCTTCTACCGCCTTAGAAAAAGTTACACTCTTAGTCAAACAATTAATGCTAACCCCAAAAGCTAACAACCAATCCATACCAAAAATCACATCCATATGCTTCAACGGAAGACAAACAAGATCCAACTCAAAATCAACATTACCAAAATTAACCGGACACTTAGCACACACCACAACCAACTGAACCTCTGCAGCCAAAGATACTTTCCCTTGCTAGACTAACACAAACCACTAACCGATAAGAAAACAGCACAAAAAGCAAGTGCCGAAGGTACTAAACTACCATTCGCACACAACAGGGAAAAACAACATGCATTAGTCTACACAAGACTGACCACGGCTCTGATACCAACTTGTAACACTCCTATTTCTATTAAAGCAATTAAACATGCGAATAATACATTTATTCAAGAAATAGAGGCTACGCCACATTCAGAATTCAAAAACCAATAAACATGTACATAAACCTCAACAGTCGCAGCGGAATATAAAACAGAGTAAATTCAAATATACATGTTATGAATAAATAAATTACATCAAAATAGATGCATCTCAAAAATCCCAACAAACGGGTAATCTCCAAACATAACAAAATCCAAAATAAACTAATCTAGACCGACACAACGAAGCCAAGATCAGAGCTGAATAATTCTAAACACCGATATCGGAGAAAGCTCCCGATATCCACCAAGCACTAGAACTCACCAAGCAACTAAACCTGCACAACGTATACCCATCCATACAGTTAGGCAGGCGGTCCATAACAGATCCACTGTGGGTAAGTATTACATTATCATAATCCAAATAACAGATAACATGAATATTTTAATTAACATCATGCATTTGATCAATAATAATATTCCCATATCAATACTTACATCAAACCCCAATATCTCACATCAATATTCACCAATCACATGTGTCAACCTCTTCTTCAACTCTTGGAAACTCATCTCGCACTTGTCATCCCAAACATAAGCCTGTCCTTTCCGAGTCAACTGCGTCAATGGCAACGCCAACTTAGAGAATCCCTCAATGAACCTCCAATAATAACCGGCCAAACCAAGAAAGCTTCTATTCTCAAAAACAGACTTAGGAGACTCCCACTGCAACACTGCATCAACCTTGGAAGGATCCACAGAAATACCACCGTTAGAAATCACATGACCAAGGAAACTCACTTCCTTCAACCAAAACTCACACTTAGACAACTTGGCACACAACTGGTTATCTATCAAGACTTGCAACACAATCCTCAAATGCTCAGCATGCTCTTCCTCAGACTTTGAATACACCAAAATATCATCTATGAACACCACCACAAAACGGTCCAGATAAAGATGGAATATTCTATTCATGTATTCCATAAAGACACCTGGCGCATTAGATACTCCAAATGGCATCACAGAATACTCATAGTGTCCATACCTCGTTCGGAACGCAGTTTTGGATATATCTTCCGCCTTTACTCTAATCTGATGATATCCTGATCTCAAATCAATCTTACTAAACACCTCTGCACCAACTAGCTGATCCATCAAATCATCAATCCTTGGAAGTGGATACCGATTCTTAATCGTCACCTTGTTCAACTGCCGATAATCCACACACAACCTCATGCTTCCATCTTTCTTCTTAACCAACAACACTGGAGCACCCCACGGTGAAACACTCGGTCTAATAAACTGCTTCTCAAGCAACTATTCCAACTGATTCTTCAATTCACCCAACTCGGATGCAGACATCCGATATGACGCAATCGAAATAGGACTCGTGCCTGGTACCAAATCAATTGCAAACTCAACTTCCCTCTCCGGCGGTAACTCGGTAATATCCTCTAGAAAACTTCAGGAAACTCTTGCACTAACGGCAAATCACTAACTCCATTCTCACCACTAACCTTCAAGGATGCAAACATCATAAACACACAAGCCTCACCATCTAAAGACTTATTCACTTGCTCCGCGGTCAAAAACTTCCTATCTAACTCTTCTACCGCCTTAGAAAAAGTTACACTCTTAGTCAAACAATTAATGCTAACCCCAAAAGCTAACAACCAATCCATACCAAAAATCACATCCATATGCTTCAACGGAAGACAAACAAGATCCAACTCAAAATCAACATTACCAAAATTAACCGGACACTTAGCACACACCACAACCAACTGAACCTCTGCAGCCAAAGATACTTTCCCTTGCTAGACTAACACAAACCACTAACCGATAAGAAAACAGCACAGAAAGCAAGTGCCGAAGGTACTAAACTACCATTCGCACACAACAGGGAAAAACAACATGCATTAGTCTACACAAGACTGACCACGGCTCTGATACCAACTTGTAACACTCCTATTTCTATTAAAGCAATTAAACATGCGAATAATACATTTATTCAAGAAATAGAGGCTACGCCACATTCAGAATTCAAAAACCAATAAACATGTACATAAACCTCAACAGTCGCAGCGGAATATAAAACAGAGTAAATTCAAATATACATGTTATAAATAAATAAATTACATCAAAATAGATGCATCTCAAAAATCCCAACAAACGGGTAATCTCCAAACATAACAAAATCCAAAATAAACTAATCTAGACCGACACAACGAAGCCAAGATCAGAGCTGAATAATTCTAAACACCGATATCGGAGAAAGCTCCCGATATCCACCAAGCACTAGAACTCACCAAGCAACTAAACCTGCACAACGTATACCCATCCATACAGATAGGCAGGCGGTCCATAACAGAACCACTGTGGGTAAGTATTACATTATCATAATCCAAATAACAGATAACATGAATATTTTAATTAACATCATGCATTTGTTCAATAATAATATTCCCATATCAATACTTACATCAAACCCCAATATCTCACATCAATATTCACCAATCACATGTGTCAACCTCTTCTTCAACTCTTGGAAACTCATCTCGCACTTGGCATCCCAAACATAAGCCTGTCCTTTCCGAGTCAACTGCGTCAATGGCAACGCCAACTTAGAGAATCCCTCAATGAACCTCCAATAATAACCGGCCAAACCAAGAAAGCTTCTAATCTCAAAAACAGACTTAGGAGACTCCCACTGCAACACTGCATCAACCTTGGAAGGATCCACAGAAATACCACCGTTAGAAATCACATGACCAAGGAAACTCACTTCCTTCAACCAAAACTCACACTTAGACAACTTGGCACACAACTGGTTATCTATCAAGACTTGCAACACAATCCTCAAATGCTCAGCATGCTCTTCCTCAGACTTTGAATACACCAAAATATCATCTATGAACACCACCACAAAACGGTCCAGATAAAGATGGAATATTCTATTCATGTATTCCATAAAGACACCTGGCGCATTAGATACTCCAAATGGCATCACAGAATACTCATAGTGTCCATACCTCGTTCGGAACGCAGTTTTGGATATATCTTCCGCCTTTACTCTAATCTGATGATATCCTGATCTCAAATCAATCTTACTAAACACCTCTGCACCAACTAGCTGATCCATCAAATCATCAATCCTTGGAAGTGGATACCGATTCTTAATCGTCACCTTGTTCAACTGCCGATAATCCACACACAACCTCATGCTTCCATCTTTCTTCTTAACCAACAACACTGGAGCACCCCACGGTGAAACACTCGGTCTAATAAACTGCTTCTCAAGCAACTATTCCAACTGATTCTTCAATTCACCCAACTCTGATGCAGACATCCGATATGACGCAATCGAAATAGGACTCGTGCCTGGTACCAAATAAATTGCAAACTCAACTTCCCTCTCCGGCGGTAACTCGGTAATATCCTCTAGAAAACTTCAGGAAACTCTTGCACTAACGGCAAATCACTAACTCCATTGTCACCACTAACCTTCAAGGATGCAAACATCATAAACACACAAGCCTCACCATCTAAAGACTTATTCACTTGCTCCGCGGTCAAAAACTTCCTATCTAACTCTTCTACCGGCTTAGAAAAAGTTACACTCTTAGTCAAACAATTAATGCTAACCCCAAAAGCTAACAACCAATCCATACCAAAAATCACATCCATATGCTTCAACGGAAGACAAACAAGATCCAACTCAAAATCAACATTACCAAAATTAACCGGACACTTAGCACACACCACAACCAACTAAACCTCTGCAGCCAAAGATACTTTCCCTTGCTAGACTAACACAAACCACTAACCGATAAGAAAACAGCACAGAAAGCAAGTGTCGAAGGTACTAAACTACCATTCGCACACAACAGGGAAAAACAACATGCATTAGTCTACACAAGACTGACCACGGCTCTGATACCAACTTGTAACACTCCTATTTCTATTAAAGCAATTAAACATGCGAATAATACATTTATTCAAGAAATAGAGGCTACGCCACATTCAGAATTCAAAAACCAATAAACATGTACATAAACCTCAACAGTCGCAGCGGAATATAAAACAGAGTAAATTCAAATATACATGTTATGAATAAATAAATTACATCAAAATAGATGCATCTCAAAAATCCCAACAAACGGGTAATCTCCAAACATAACAAAATCCAAAATAAACTAATCTAGACCGACACAACGAAGCCAAGATCAGAGCTGAATAATTCTAAACACCGATATCGGAGAAAGCTCCCGATATCCACCAAGCACTAGAACTCACCAAGCAACTAAACCTGCACAACGTATACCCATCCATACAGATAGGCAGGCGGTCCATAACAGATCCATTGTGGGTAAGTATTACATTATCATAATCCAAATAACAGATAACATGAATATTTTAATTAACATCATGCATTTGATCAATAATAATATTCCCATATCAATACTTACATCAAACCCCAATATCTCACATCAATATTCACCAATCACATGTGTCAACCTCTTCTTCAACTCTTGGAAACTCATCTCGCACTTGGCATCCCAAACATAAGCCTGTCCTTTCCGAGTCAACTGCGTCAATGGCAACGCCAACTTAGAGAATCCCTCAATGAACCTCCAATAATAACCGGCCAAACCAAGAAAGCTTCTAATCTCAAAAACAGACTTAGGAGACTCCCACTGCAACACTGCATCAACCTTGGAAGGATCCACAGAAATACCACCGTTAGAAATCACATGACCAAGGAAACTCACTTCCTTCAACCAAAACTCACACTTAGACAACTTGGCACACAACTGGTTATCTTTCAAGACTTGCAACACAATCCTCAAATGCTCAGCATGCTCTTCCTCAGACTTTGAATACACCAAAATATCATCTATGAACACCACCATAAAACGGTCCAAATAAAGATGGAATATTCTATTCATGTATTCCATAAAGACACCTGGCGCATTAGATACTCCAAATGGCATCACAGAATACTCATAGTGTCCATACCTCGTTCGGAACGCAGTTTTGGATATATCTTCCGCCTTTACTCTAATCTGATGATATCCTGATCTCAAATCAATCTTACTAAACACCTCTGCACCAACTAGCTGATCCATCAAATCATCAATCCTTGGAAGTGGATACCGATTCTTAATCGTCACCTTGTTCAACTGCCGATAATCCACACACAACCTCATGCTTCCATCTTTCTTCTTAACCAACAACACTGGAGCACCCCACGGTGAAACACTCGGTCTAATAAACTGCTTCTCAAGCAACTATTCCAACTGATTCTTCAATTCACCCAACTCTGATGCAGACATCCGATATGATGCAATCGAAATAGGACTCGTGCCTGGTACCAAATCAATTGCAAACTCAACTTCCCTCTCCAGCGGTAACTCGGTAATATCCTCTAGAAAACTTCAGGAAACTCTTGCACTAACGGCAAATCACTAACTCCATTCTCACCACTAACCTTCAAGGATGCAAACATCATAAACACACAAGCCTCACCATCTAAAGACTTATTCACTTGCTCCGCGGTCAAAAACTTCCTATCTAACTCTTCTACCGGCTTAGAAAAAGTTACACTCTTAGTCAAACAATTAATGCTAACCCCAAAAGCTAACAACCAATCCATACCAAAAATCACATCCATATGCTTCAACGGAAGACAAACAAGATCCAACTCAAAATCAACATTACCAAAATTAACCGGACACTTAGCACACACCACAACCAACCGAACCTCTGCAGCCAAAGATACTTTCCCTTGCTAGACTAACACAAACCACTAACCGATAAGAAAACAGCACAGAAAGCAAGTGCCGAAGGTACTAAACTACCATTCGCACACAACAGGGAAAAACAACATGCATTAGTCTACACAAGACTGACCACGGCTCTGATACCAACTTGTAACACTACTATTTCTATTAAAGCAATTAAACATGCGAATAATACATTTATTCAAGAAATAGAGGCTACGCCACATTCAGAATTCAAAAACCAATAAACATGTACATAAACCTCAACAGTCGCAGCGGAATATAAAACAGAGTAAATTCAAATATACATGTTATGAATAAATAAATTACATCAAAATAGATGCATCTCAAAAATTCCAACAAACGGGTAATCTCCAAACATAACAAAATCCAAAATAAACTAATCTAGACCGACACAACGAAGCCAAGATCAGAGCTGAATAATTCTAAACACCGATATCGGAGAAAGCTCCCGATATCCACCAAGCACTAGAACTCACCAAGCAACTAAACTTGCACAACGTATACCCATCCATACAGATAGGCAGGCGGTCCATAACAGATCCACTGTGGGTAAGTATTACATTATCATAATCCAAATAACAGATAACATGAATATTTTAATTAACATCATGCATTTGATCAATAATAATATTCCCATATCAATACTTACATCAAACCCCAATATCTCACATCAATATTCACCAATCACATGTGTCAACCTCTTCTTCAACTCTTGGAAACTCATCTCGCACTTGGCATCCCAAACATAAGCCTGTCCTTTCCGAGTCAACTGCGTCAATGGCAACGCCAACTTAGAGAATCCCTCAATGAACCTCCAATAATAACCGGCCAAACCAAGAAAGCTTCTAATCTCAAAAACAGACTTAGGAGACTCCCACTGCAACACTGCATCAACCTTGGAAGGATCCACAGAAATACCACCGTTAGAAATCACATGACCAAGGAAACTCACTTCCTTCAACCAAAACTCACACTTAGACAACTTGGCACACAACTGGTTATCTATCAAGACTTGCAACACAATCCTCAAATGCTCAGCATGCTCTTCCTCAGACTTTGAATACACCAAAATATCATCTATGAACACCACCACAAAACGGTCCAGATAAAGATGGAATATTCTATTCATGTATTCCATAAAGACACCTGGCGCATTAGATACTCCAAATGGCATCACAGAATACTCATAGTGTCCATACCTCGTTCGGAACGCAGTTTTGGATATATCTTCCGCCTTTACTCTAATCTGATGATATCCTGATCTCAAATCAATCTTACTAAACACCTCTGCACCAACTAGCTGATCCATCAAATCATCAATCCTTGGAAGTGGATACCGATTCTTAATCGTCACCTTGTTCAACTGCCGATAATCCACACACAACCTCATGCTTCCATCTTTCTTCTTAACCAACAACACTGGAGCACCCCACGGTGAAACACTCGGTCTAATAAACTGCTTCTCAAGCAACTATTCCAACTGATTCTTCAATTCACCCAACTCTGATGCAGACATCCGATATGACGCAATCGAAATAGGACTCGTGCCTGGTACCAAATCAATTGCAAACTCAACTTCCCTCTCCGGCGGTAACTCGGTAATATCCTCTAGAAAACTTCAGGAAACTCTTGCACTAACGGCAAATCACTAACTCCATTGTCACCACTAACCTTCAAGGATGCAAACATCATAAACACACAAGCCTCACCATCTAAAGACTTATTCACTTGCTCCGCGGTCAAAAACTTCCTATCTAACTCTTCTACCGGCTTAGAAAAAGTTACACTCTTAGTCAAACAATTAATGCTAACCCCAAAAGCTAACAACCAATCCATACCAAAAATCACATCCATATGCTTCAACGGAAGACAAACAAGATCCAACTCAAAATCAACATTACCAAAATTAACCGGACACTTAGCACACACCACAACCAACTAAACCTCTGCAGCCAAAGATACTTTCCCTTGCTAGACTAACACAAACCACTAACCGATAAGAAAACAGCACAGAAAGCAAGTGTCGAAGGTACTAAACTACCATTCGCACACAACAGGGAAAAACAACATGCATTAGTCTACACAAGACTGACCACGGCTCTGATACCAACTTGTAACACTCCTATTTCTATTAAAGCAATTAAACATGCGAATAATACATTTATTCAAGAAATAGAGGCTACGCCACATTCAGAATTCAAAAACCAATAAACATGTACATAAACCTCAACAGTCGCAGCGGAATATAAAACAGAGTAAATTCAAATATACATGTTATGAATAAATAAATTACATCAAAATAGATGCATCTCAAAAATCCCAACAAACGGGTAATCTCCAAACATAACAAAATCCAAAATAAACTAATCTAGACCGACACAACGAAGCCAAGATCAGAGCTGAATAATTCTAAACACCGATATCGGAGAAAGCTCCCGATATCCACCAAGCATTAGAACTCACCAAGCAACTAAACCTGCACAACGTATACCCATCCATACAGATAGGCAGGCGGTCCATAACAGATCCATTGTGGGTAAGTATTACATTATCATAATCCAAATAACAGATAACATGAATATTTTAATTAACATCATGCATTTGATCAATAATAATATTCCCATATCAATACTTACATCAAACCCCAATATCTCACATCAATATTCACCAATCACATGTGTCAACCTCTTCTTCAACTCTTGGAAACTCATCTCGCACTTGGCATCCCAAACATAAGCCTGTCCTTTCCGAGTCAACTGCGTCAATGGCAACGCCAACTTAGAGAATCCCTCAATGAACCTCCAATAATAACCGGCCAAACCAAGAAAGCTTCTAATCTCAAAAACAGACTTAGGAGACTCCCACTGCAACACTGCATCAACCTTGGAAGGATCCACAGAAATACCACCGTTAGAAATCACATGACCAAGGAAACTCACTTCCTTCAACCAAAACTCACACTTAGACAACTTGGCACACAACTGGTTATCTTTCAAGACTTGCAACACAATCCTCAAATGCTCAGCATGCTCTTCCTCAGACTTTGAATACACCAAAATATCATCTATGAACACCACCATAAAACGGTCCAAATAAAGATGGAATATTCTATTCATGTATTCCATAAAGACACCTGGCGCATTAGATACTCCAAATGGCATCACAGAATACTCATAGTGTCCATACCTCGTTTGGAACGCAGTTTTGGATATATCTTCCGCCTTTACTCTAATCTGATGATATCCTGATCTCAAATCAATCTTACTAAACACCTCTGCACCAACTAGCTGATCCATCAAATCATCAATCCTTGGAAGTGGATACCGATTCTTAATCGTCACCTTGTTCAACTGCCGATAATCCACACACAACCTCATGCTTCCATCTTTCTTCTTAACCAACAACACTGGAGCACCCCACGGTGAAACACTCGGTCTAATAAACTGCTTCTCAAGCAACTATTCCAACTGATTCTTCAATTCACCCAACTCTGATGCAGACATCCGATATGACGCAATCGAAATAGGACTCGTGCCTGGTACCAAATCAATTGCAAACTCAACTTCCCTCTCCGGCGGTAACTCGGTAATATCCTCTAGAAAACTTCAGGAAACTCTTGCACTAACGGCAAATCACTAACTCCATTGTCACCACTAACCTTCAAGGATGCAAACATCATAAACACACAAGCCTCACCATCTAAAGACTTATTCACTTGCTCCGCGGTCAAAAACTTCCTATCTAACTCTTCTACCGGCTTAGAAAAAGTTACACTCTTAGTCAAACAATTAATGCTAACCCCAAAAGCTAACAACCAATCCATACCAAAAATCACATCCATATGCTTCAACGGAAGACAAACAAGATCCAACTCAAAATCAACATTACCAAAATTAACCGGACACTTAGCACACACCACAACCAACTAAACCTCTGCAGCCAAAGATACTTTCCCTTGCTAGACTAACACAAACCACTAACCGATAAGAAAACAGCACAGAAAGCAAGTGTCGAAGGTACTAAACTACCATTCGCACACAACAGGGAAAAACAACATGCATTAGTCTACACAAGACTGACCACGGCTCTGATACCAACTTGTAACACTCCTATTTCTATTAAAGCAATTAAACATGCGAATAATACATTTATTCAAGAAATAGAGGCTACGCCACATTCAGAATTCAAAAACCAATAAACATGTACATAAACCTCAACAGTCGCAGCGGAATATAAAACAGAGTAAATTCAAATATACATGTTATGAATAAATAAATTACATCAAAATAGATGCATCTCAAAAATCCCAACAAACGGGTAATCTCCAAACATAACAAAATCCAAAATAAACTAATCTAGACCGACACAACGAAGCCAAGATCAGAGCTGAATAATTCTAAACACCGATATCGGAGAAAGCTCCCGATATCCACCAAGCACTAGAACTCACCAAGCAACTAAACCTGCACAACGTATACCCATCCATACAGATAGGCAGGCGGTCCATAACAGATCCATTGTGGGTAAGTATTACATTATCATAATCCAAATAACAGATAACATGAATATTTTAATTAACATCATGCATTTGATCAATAATAATATTCCCATATCAATACTTACATCAAACCCCAATATCTCACATCAATATTCACCAATCACATGTGTCAACCTCTTCTTCAACTCTTGGAAACTCATCTCGCACTTGGCATCCCAAACATAAGCCTGTCCTTTCCGAGTCAACTGCGTCAATGGCAACGCCAACTTAGAGAATCCCTCAATGAACCTCCAATAATAACCGGCCAAACCAAGAAAGCTTCTAATCTCAAAAACAGACTTAGGAGACTCCCACTGCAACACTGCATCAACCTTGGAAGGATCCACAGAAATACCACCGTTAGAAATCACATGACCAAGGAAACTCACTTCCTTCAACCAAAACTCACACTTAGACAACTTGGCACACAACTGGTTATCTTTCAAGACTTGCAACACAATCCTCAAATGCTCAGCATGCTCTTCCTCAGACTTTGAATACACCAAAATATCATCTATGAACACCACCATAAAACGGTCCAAATAAAGATGGAATATTCTATTCATGTATTCCATAAAGACACCTGGCGCATTAGATACTCCAAATGGCATCACAGAATACTCATAGTGTCCATACCTCGTTTGGAACGCAGTTTTGGATATATCTTCCGCCTTTACTCTAATCTGATGATATCCTGATCTCAAATCAATCTTACTAAACACCTCTGCACCAACTAGCTGATCCATCAAATCATCAATCCTTGGAAGTGGATACCGATTCTTAATCGTCACCTTGTTCAACTGCCGATAATCCACACACAACCTCATGCTTCCATCTTTCTTCTTAACCAACAACACTGGAGCACCCCACGGTGAAACACTCGGTCTAATAAACTGCTTCTCAAGCAACTATTCCAACTGATTCTTCAATTCACCCAACTCTGATGCAGACATCCGATATGACGCAATCGAAATAGGACTCGTGCCTGGTACCAAATCAATTGCAAACTCAACTTCCCTCTCCGGCGGTAACTCGGTAATATCCTCTAGAAAACTTCAGGAAACTCTTGCACTAACGGCAAATCACTAACTCCATTCTCACCACTAACCTTCAAGGATGCAAACATCATAAACACACAAGCCTCACCATCTAAAGACTTATTCACTTGCTCCGCGGTCAAAAACTTCCTATCTAACTCTTCTACCGGCTTAGAAAAAGTTACACTCTTAGTCAAACAATTAATGCTAACCCCAAAAGCTAACAACCAATCCATACCAAAAATCACATCCATATGCTTCAACGGAAGACAAACAAGATCCAACTCAAAATCAACATTACCAAAATTAACCGGACACTTAGCACACACCACAACCAACCGAACCTCTGCAGCCAAAGATACTTTCCCTTGCTAGACTAACACAAACCACTAACCGATAAGAAAACAGCACAAAAAGCAAGTGCCGAAGGTACTAAACTACCATTCGCACACAACAGGGAAAAACAACATGCATTAGTCTAGACAAGACTGACCACGGCTCTGATACCAACTTGTAACACTCCTATTTCTATTAAAGCAATTAAACATGCGAATAATACATTTATTCAAGAAATAGAGGCTACGCCACATTCAGAATTCAAAAACCAATAAACATGTACATAAACCTCAACAGTCGCAGCGGAATATAAAACAGAGTAAATTCAAATATACATGTTATGAATAAATAAATTACATCAAAATAGATGCATCTCAAAAATCCCAACAAACGGGTAATCTCCAAACATAACAAAATCCAAAATAAACTAATCTAGACCGACACAACGAAGCCTAGATCAGAGCTGACTAATTCTAAACACCGATATCGGAGAAAGCTCCCGATATCCACCAAGCACTAGAACTCACCAAGCAACTAAACCTGCACAACGTATACCCATCCATACAGAGAGGCAGGCGGTCCATAACAGATCCACTGTGGGTAAGTATTACATTATCATAATCCAAATAACAGATAACATGAATATTTCAATTAACATCATGCATTTGATCAATAATAATATTCTCATATCAATACTTACATCAAACCCCAATATCTCACATCAATATTCACCAATCACATGTGTCAACCTCTTCTTCAACTCTTGGAAACTCTTCTCGCACTTGGCATCCCAAACATAAGCCTGTCCTTTCCGAGTCAACTGCGTCAATGGCAACGCCAACTTAGAGAATCCCTCAATGAACCTCCAATAATAACCGGCCAAACCAAGAAAGCTTCTAATCTCAAAAACAGACTTAGGAGACTCCCACTATGTAACACCCCGTTTCCCAAAATCAATTAAATAATCATATTTCAACCATCAGAGTAAAACCCCAACGGGCATGTCACACTACATCATCAAATTTCTTAAATAGAATATATAAAAATCTATTTAATTAAACATTCATCATAAAGGCAACGTTAAACTTGCAACGAAATATTTTTCAACTTAAATAAACTCCAACAATTGTTCTTGGCACAAACGCCTCATCGAAAGAAACCAAATCATCCATAGGGCTACAACAACAATATTTCAAAATTGATACATAGGAAGAATTCAAGAAATAAAATCCCATCCCACGTATCAGAGTCCTAGACACAGTGAGCCACCACCTACTACTCAGGATCACCTGCAAGTTACCCATAGGAAGGGCAACATTTCCAAGCAGAAGGGGTGAGATTCTCAAACAATAATATTAATATATAATAACATCAATGAATCTAACACCCTATCAACATAACAATTCATCCATTAAATAAGTACAACATCATTAGCAACATCAACATCCAATGGTAATTAAGCCAGCAAATAACGATTCATGCAACCACCCGACTCCACTCCTAAGACTCATGCGGGACATGACAACTCCTCTAAGACTCCTCAACAAATGCAACTATGCATGTGGAACCATATCAGGGCCGAAGCCCTCACCGTTATAGAATGGTTAAAGCATTCTTTTTATCAGGACATGAGTCCTCCCATTAACACCGCTTTGAACAAGATAGTGTTCCACCGCTTTGAACGACAAGGCGTTCCAGGACCGAGGTCCTCCCGTTTTTATGTTTATGCAACTGACTCCACTTGTGTATATCTACATACAACTCAACAAATGCATATGTACTTATATGACTCACCACCCCTTTAATGCAACATGTTCATCACTTGATTCATGTAACTGCAAAATCTCCAAAATTCATAAAATTAACCAATCAATTAACATTGTATTATAAGTAAGATTTGATGCCTATACAAGAGTTATACAAGCTAAAGGAACACTTAGAAGTACTCAAAAGGGACCCCTAGTGCACAAAGCAAGGTTCAGAAAAAGGCTGACTAAGGCCCAGTTCGCCTAAGCGACGGGCAGCTCGCTTAAGCGACCAACTCACAGAAGGTTGAAGTCCTCGCTCGCTCACGGTTCGCTCGCAGTTCGCTCAAGCGAACATAATGTCGTTTCTAAAGGCATTCTACGCTTACGGCTCGCTCACGGTTCGCTTAAGCGAACGGCTAAAGGCAATTCTGGGCAGCGATTTTTGATCGCTCGCTTAAGCGACGGAATGTTCGCTTAAGCGACTACTCTACAGTACAGGGTAAAAACTTACAATTTCAGACCTCTCTCCACTCCAAAAACCCAATTTTAATCCCCTGATCACCCAAAACGTTTTCCAGCGATTGTTTACAGGTCCTATACACATCTAGGCATCGAAAGAAACACAAAACATGCATTAACCACATCAATTCAACTCATTCCAACAATCATACACAATTTCCTCAATTCATTCAACTAGTCCTAATCTCAATCCAATTCAGAATATAGTAGCATTCCAGATTAAGAAATCATACATAACATCAAATTACAACATATTAAACATACTTCTTACACCTTTCTTTCAAAATCAGCCTCATACCCTAATTCTCAATTTTATCTTCAAGAACTATTCAATTAGATTAATTTTCAGAAATTATATATTATAATCATTGAAAGATAATCCCACCCTTACCTTAGAATTTCAAAGACAAAGAAAACACAGCAATCGGTTCCCTAGTTCTTCTCTCTTGGTCTTCTCTCCTTGCCTTAGCTTTTCTCCTCTCCAACTTGTTTTTACGTGAAAACTGTTTTTCTGACTTTTCTTTTCTTAGTCCCCTAAAGTGTAACTTCTCCTATTACATTAAACCTCCCCTAAATTCTATTAATTACTAATCAAAACCCCACCCTCCAAAATAACCTTATTTGACATAATATTCTCATATATTAAATTAAATCATATAAATAAAATAACACACCAAATAAGTCACACATATTTTATAAAAATACATAAAAGACTCTAAATAATTCTAAAAATAATAAAATAACGACTAGGGCGTTACAACTCTCCCCAACTTAGAGAATTTCGTCCTCGAAATCTTACCTCAAACAAACAACTCAGGATACGATTCTTGCATCTTACTTTCTAGTTCCCAAGTTAAACTTTCACCAGATGCTCCACCCCAAACAACTCGTACAAGAGGTATCTCTTTACCCCTCAAAGACTTCACCTTTCGATCATCAATCCTCAAAGGTAAGGTCTCCACCGTCAGGTTATCTCTAACTTGCACATCATCTCTTGGAATAACATGCGAAGGATCTGGTACGTACTTCCGCAATTGCGACACATGAAATACGTCATGCAAGTTCGAAAGATGAGGTGGTAATCCAACTCTATATGCCACAGTTCCAACTCTTTCTGAAATCTGATAAGGACCAATGAACTTTGGAGTCAACTTCCTCGACTTCAATGCACGTCCTACACCCGTCATAGGAGTAACCCTCAGAAAAACATGGTCACCTTCCTGAAACTCAAGGTCTTTCCTACGCTTGTCATGATAGCTCTTTTGTCGACTCTGCGACGCTTTCATCTTCTCTCTGATCATCCTGACTTTCTCCGTAGTCTCATGAACCAAATCCGGTCCCAACACAACACTTTTTCCCGACTCAAACCAGCATAAAGGAGTCCTGCACCTCCGACCATACAAGGCTTCGAACGGTGCCATACCAATACTCGAATGGTAACTGTTGTTTTACGTGAATTCTATCAATGGTAGATGACTATCCCATGCTCCACCCTGCTCAAGTACACATACTCTTAGCCAATCCTCTAAAGATTGGATTGTCCTCTCCGACTGACCATCTGTCTGCGGATGATAAGCCGAACTCAATTTCAATTTCGAACCCAACGCGTCTTGTAAACTTCTCCAAAATCTTGAAGTAAACCTTGGGTCTCTATCTGACACTATACTCGACGGAATACCATGCAACTTCACAATATTATGAATGTAAATCTCCGCCAACTGAGCTACTGGGTAACTTATATTAATCGGAATGAAGTGCGCCGACTTCGTCAACCTGTCAACCACAACCCATATAGAATCATGCCCTCTCGGAGTATTAGGTAAACTTGTCACAAAATCCATAGAAATGCTATCCCATTTCCACTCCGGTACGTCTAACGGTGTCAACAATCCTGAAGGCCTCTGATGTTCAACCTTAGACTTCTGACAAGTCAAACATGCATACACAAACCGAGCGACATCGTTCTTCAAACCAGACCACCAAAACAACTTCTTCAAGTCATGATACATTTTCGTCGCTCCTGGATGAATACTCAAGTTGCTCTTATGACTTTCTTCTAAAATCAACTTCTTAAATTCTTCATTGTCAGGAACACAAATTCTGCCTCTAAATCTCAATACACCTTGCTCATCAACTTTGAAATCACTATCTTCAGTTTGATTACTAGCAACCATTAAATCCACAAACTTGACATCAACTTGTTGTGCTTCTCCGATACTATTCAAGAAATCACTATTGATCTTCAGCATACCCAACTGCACACTTTGCGATGACAATTCACACACGAGACTCAAGTCTCTAAAATGTTCGAGCAATTCAAATTCCTTTACCATCATGGCCGACATGTGCAATGTCTTCCTACTCAACGCATCCGCAACTACATTAGCTTTACCCGGATGGTAATTCAAGCCAAAATCATAATCTTTTAATAACTCAAGCCATCTCCTCTGCCTCATGTTCAATTCTTTTTGGTCAAACAGATATTTCAAACTTTTGTGGTCACTAAACACTTCAAATCTTGAACCATACAGATAGTGTCTCCAAATCTTCAAAACAAATACCACTGCAGCCAACTCCAAATCATGCGTAGGATAATTCTTTTCATGAACCCTCAGCTGCCTAGAATCATAAGCTACTACCTTGCCATCTTGCATCAACACACCACCCAAGCCAAACTTGGAAGCATCACAATAAACTACAAAAGGTTCTTCCGGCTTCGGCAAAATTAGAATAGGAGCAGTTGTCAATCTTTGCTTCAATTCATTGAAACTACTCCCACACTGGGCATCCCATACGAAAGATTTCCCTTTACAAGTCAACTGAGTCAATGGAAGTGCCAACTTTGAAAATCCTTCTATGAACCTACGGTAATAACCAGCCAAACCCAAGAAACTTCTGATTTTTGTCACCGACTTCGGAGTTTCCCACTGAGATACTGCATCAACTTTCGAAGGATCAACCGCGATACCATTACCAGAAATAACATGGCCTAGGAAACTCACTTCACTTAACCAGAACTCGCACTTCGACAACTTGGCATACAACATTCTCTCCTTCAAAATCTGCAACACAATCTTCAGGTGTTCGGCGTGTTCCTCTTCAGTTTTAGAATAAAACAAAATATCATCTATAAACACCACCACGAATTTATCCAGAAAAGCATGGAAAATCCGGTTCATATACTCCATGAACACACCAGGCGCGTTAGTAACACCGAAAGGCATCACTTTGTATTCGTAATGACCATATCGTGTCCTAAATGCCGTCTTCTGCATATCCTCATCCTTCACTTTAATTTGATGGTAACCCGACCTCAAGTCAATCTTACTAAAAACTTTAACACCTACCAACTGATCCATCAAGTCATCAATCCGCGGGAGTGGATACCTATTCTTTATTGTAACTTTGTTCAACTGACGATAGTCAATGCACAACCTCATACTTCCATCTTTCTTCTTCACCAATAACACGGGCGCTCCCCACGGCGAAACACTGGGTCTCACAAACTTCTTATCAAGCAAGTCCTCCAACTGTTTCTTCAACTCGGCTAATTCAGAAGCCGACATGCGATACGGTGCCATCGACACCGGTTTCGTTCCCGGAACAAGATCAATCGAGAACTCAACTTCCCTCTCTGGTGGCACATCAGGAATCTCATCTGGAAAAACTTCAGGGAATTCATTCACGACTGGTAGCCTGTCAATTACAGCTTGATTCTCTAACGACAAAGATGCCATCAAAGAAAACATAAGAATTCCATCTCGTTCCAACTGCTTCAACTGTTTAGTAGTTAGAAACTCTGCTCCACTCTCTTCTTCCGCAGAAGAAAAGTGCACCGTCTTGTTAAAACAATTTATACAAACTCGGTTATACTCTAACCAATTCATCCCGAAAATAACATCCATTCCCAACAACGGTAGACACACTAAGTCGACCTCAAAATCTCTACCAAACATAGACAACGGACACCTTAAACACACTAGAGAAGTAGTTACTGAACCCTTGGCTGGAGTTTCAACAACCATTTCCCCTTTCATATCAGATACAATTAGGCCCAACTTATATGCACATTCTAAAGCAATGAAACAATGCGTAGCACCAGTGTCTATAATAGCAATTAAAGGAGTACTATTAAAGAAACAGGTACCTCTAATAAGTCGATCCTCATTGGTAGTCTGCGTACCAGTCAAAGCAAATACCTTTCCTCCAGTTCTGACCTTCTTAGGTTGCGTGCACTGTGAACTAATGTGGCCCTCTTCACTACAGTTATAACAAACGATATCTCCACGCTTGCATTCAGCCAACACATGACCTTTCTGACCGCATCTAAAACATTTCTTTTCATCTCTGGTGCAAACATTACTTTTGTGGCCCTTCGCACCACACTTGTAACAGACAACATCAACAGGAGTATCTCTTCCCTTAGGCTGCCTCTCATCATTCAGTCTTTGTTTTCCTTTGTTAGCAGGAGCACTGTAGGGCTTCGGGCGACTACTCTGACCCTTATTCCTCTTCTCGCTCATCACCTTATAATGAGCCTTTGTATCCTCCTCATAAATCCTACAGCTACTCACCAATTCAGAGAAAATTCTGATCTTCTGATACCCAATGGCTCTCTTGATATCAGCTCTCAAGCCATTTTCAAACTTGATACATTTGGAGAACTCAGCTGTCTCCGCAGTGTAGTGAGGGTAAAACTTTGCAAGTTCCGTGAACTTGGCTGCATACTCTGTGACCGACATGTCACCCTGTTTCAACTCCAGAAATTCTATTTCCTTCTTTCCTCGGACATCTTCCGGAAAAAATCTATTCAGGAATTCCCTCCTGAATATAGTCCATGTCACCACTGCTCCATCTTGCTCCAACACAGGTAAAAGGCCTACCCACCAATCATCTGCCTCCTCAGCCAGCATGTGCGTCCCGAACCGCACCTTTTGCACCTCAGAGCACTGCATGACTCTGAAAATTCTCTCTTCCTCCTTTAGCCATGTCTGGGCTCCATCGGGGTCATACCTTCCCTTGAATGCTGGTGGATGGTTCCTCAAGAAGGTCTCCAGCATCCTCACTTCACCGTTAGCAGCAACAGGTTGCTGTCCTACAGCTTGAGCAACAGCCTCAAGTGCAGCAGCGATAGCAGCATCATTACGACCAGCCATTTCAAAGTTCTACATAAGAGGTAACTATCAGAAAACAACAAAGACAACATTAGAGTTAACATTCTATCCTAGGTGGCTCAACACGACTCTACTACTCGGTCGGACGGACCAACCTGCTCTGATACCAATGGTAACACCCCATTTCCCAAAATCAATTAAATAATCATATTTCAACCATCAGAGTAAAACCCCAACGGGCATGTCACACTACATCATCAAATTTCTTAAATAGAATATATAAAAATCTATTTAATTAAACATTCATCATAAAGGCAACGTTAAACTTGCAACGAAATATTTTTCAACTTAAATAAACTCCAACAATTGTTCTTGGCACAAACGCCTCATCGAAAGAAAC
This sequence comes from Medicago truncatula, assembly GCF_003473485.1. Lineage (NCBI taxonomy): Eukaryota > Viridiplantae > Streptophyta > Magnoliopsida > Fabales > Fabaceae > Medicago > Medicago truncatula. The sequence goes on along the minus strand of NC_053043.1, from coordinate 26,853,449 downwards.
CAAATCATCCATAGGGCTACAACAACAATATTTCAAAATTGATACATAGGAAGAATTCAAGAAATAAAATCCCATCCCACGTATCAGAGTCCTAGACACAGTGAGCCACCACCTACTACTCAGGATCACCTGCAAGTTACCCATAGGAAGGGCAACATTTCCAAGCAGAAGGGGTGAGATTCTCAAACAATAATATTAATATATAATAACATCAATGAATCTAACACCCTATCAACATAACAATTCATCCATTAAATAAGTACAACATCATTAGCAACATCAACATCCAATGGTAATTAAGCCAGCAAATAACGATTCATGCAACCACCCGACTCCACTCCTAAGACTCATGCGGGACATGACAACTCCTCTAAGACTCCTCAACAAATGCAACTATGCATGTGGTACCATATCAGGGCCGAAGCCCTCACCGTTATAGAATGGTTAAAGCATTCTTTTTATCAGGACATGAGTCCTCCCATTAACACTGCTTTGAACAACATAGTGTTCCACCGCTTTGAACGACAAGGCGTTCCAGGACCGAGGTCCTCCCGTTTTTATGTTTATGCAACTGACTCCACTTGTGTATATCTACATACAACTCAACAAATGCATATGTACTTATATGACTCACCACCCCTTTAATGCAACATGTTAATCACTTGATTCATGTAACTGCAACATTTCCAAAATTCATAAAATTAACCAATCAATTAACATTGTATTATAAGTAAGATTTGATGCCTATACAAGAGTTATACAAGCTAAAGGAACACTTAGAAGTACTCAAAAGGGACCCCTAGTTCACAAAGCAAGGTTCAGAAAAAGGCTGACTAAGGCCCAGTTCGCTTAAGCGACGGGCAGCTCGCTTAAGCGACCAACTCACAGAAGGTTGAAGTCCTCGCTCGCTCACGGTTCGCTCGCAGTTCGCTCAAGCGAACACAATGACGTATCTAAAGGCATTCTACGCTTACGGCTCGCTCACGGTTCGCTTAAGCGAACGGCTAAAGGCAATTCTGGGCAGCGATTTTTGATCGCTCACTTAAGTGACGGAATGTTTGCTTAAGCGACTACTCAACAGTACAGGGTAAAAACTTACGATTTCAGACCTCTCTCCACTCCAAAAACCCAATTTTAAACCCCTGATCACCCAAAACGTTTTCCAGCGATTGTTTACAGGTCCTATACACATCTAGGCATCGAAAGAAACACAAAACATGCATTAACCACATCAATTCAACTCATTCCAACAATCATACACAATTTCCTCAATTCATTCAACTAGTCCTAATCTCAATCCAATTCAGAATATAGTAGCATTGCAGATTAAGAAATCATACATAACATGAAATTACAACATATTAAACATACTTCTTACACCTTTCTTTCAAAATCAGCCTCATACCCTAATTCTCAATTTTATCTTCAAGAACTATTCAATTAGATTAATTTTCAGAAATTATATATTATAATCATTGAAAGATAATCTCACCCTTACCTTAGAATTTCAAAGACAAAGAAAACACAGCAATCGGTTCCCTAGTTCTTCTCTCTTGGTCTTCTCTCCTTGCATTAGCTTTTCTCCTCTCCAACTTGTTTTTACGTGAAAACTGTTTTTCTGACTTTTCTTTTCTTAGTCCCCTAAAGTGTAACTTCTCCTATTACATTCAACCTCCCCTAAATTCTATTAATTACTAATCAAAACCCCACCCTCCAAAATAACCTTATTTGACATAATATTCTCATATATTAAATTAAATCATATAAATAAAATAACACACCAAATAAGTCACACATATTTTATAAAAATACATAAAAGACTCTAAATAATTCTAAAAATAATAAAATAACGACTAGGGCGTTATACACTGCAACACTGCATCAACCTTGGAAGGATCCGCAGAAATACCACCGTTAGAAATCACATGACCAAGGAAACTCACTTCCTTCAACCAAAACTCACACTTAGACAACTTGGCACACAACTGGTTATCTTTCAAGACTTGCAACACAATCCTCAAATGCTCAGCATGCTCTTCCTCAGACTTTGAATACACCAAAATATCATCTATGAACACCACCACAAAACGGTCCAGATAAAGATGGAATATTCTATTCATGTATTCCATAAAGACACCTGGCGCATTAGATACTCCAAATGGCATCACATAATACTCATAGTGTCCATACCTCGTTCGGAACGCAGTTTTGGATATATCTTCCGCCTTTACTCTAATCTGATGATATCCTGATCTCAAATCAATCTTACTAAACACCTCTGCACCAACTAGCTGATCCATCAAATCATCAATCCTTGGAAGTGGATACCGATTCTTAATCGTCACCTTGTTCAACTGCCGATAATCCACACACAACCTCATGCTTCCATCTTTCTTCTTAACCAACAACACTGGAGCACCCCACGGTGAAACACTCGGTCTAATAAACTGCTTCTCAAGCAACTTTTCCAACTGATTCTTCAATTCACCCAACTCTGATGCAGACATCCGATACGGCGCAATCGAAATAGGACTCGTGCCTGGTAACAAATCAATTGCAAACTCAACTTCCCTCTCCGGCGGTAACTCGGTAATATCCTCTGGAAAAACCTCAGGAAACTCTTGCACTACCGGCAAATCACTAACTCCTTTCCCACCACTAACCTTCAAGGATGCAAACATCATAAACACACAAGCCTCGCCATCTAAAGACTTCCTCACTTGCTCCGCAGTCAAAAACTTCCTATCTAACTCTTCTACCGGCTTAGAAAAAGTCACACTCCTAGTCAAACAATTAATGCTAACCCCAAAAGCTAACAACCAATCCATACCAAAAATAACATCCATATGCTTCAATGGAAGACAAACAAGATCCAACTCAAAATCAACTTCACAAAAATTAACAGGACACTTAGCACACACCAGAACCAACTGAGCCTCCGCAACCAAGATACCTCCCCTTGCCAGACTAACACAAACCACTAACCGATAAGAAAACAGCACAACAAAGCAAGTGTCGAAGGTACTAAACTACCATTCGCACACAACAGGGAAAAACAATAAAGATTAATCCAAACACAACTGACCATGGCTCTGATACCAACTTGTAACGCTCCTATTTCTATTAAAGCAATTAAATATGCGAATATTACATTTATTCAAGAAATAGAGGCTACGCCACATTCAGAATTCAAAAACCAATAAACATGTACATAAACCTCAACAGTCGCAGCGGAATATAAACCAGAGTAAATTCAAATATACATGTTATGAATAAATAAATTACATCAACATAGATGCATCTCAAAAATCCCAACAAACGGGTAATCTCCAAACATAACAAAATCCAAAATAAACTAATCTAGACCGACACAACGAAGCCTAGATCAGAGCCGACTAATTCTAAACACCGATATCGGAGAAAGCTCCCGATATCCACCAAGCACTAGAACTCACCAAGCAACTAAACCTGAACAACGTATACCCATCCATACAGATAGGCAGGCGGTCCATAACAGATCCACTGGGGGTAAGTATTACATTATCATAATCCAAATAACAGATAACATGAATATTTCAATTAACATCATGCATTTGATCAATAATAATATTCCCATATCAATACTTACATCAAACCCCAATATCTCACATCAATATTCACCAATCACATGTGTCATGAACAAATATCAATTCACAGTTATTCATACACAATCACCAATCATATACATCATGAACAATCACCAATCATAAGCCATGAACAATCATTAATCATATTTCATAAACAATCACCAATCACATTTATCAAACAAGACTCATGTCATGATATGCACTTATTGTCACATAAATGCATGTGGTACCAAATCTCAACAAGGTCGTAACCTTTCGATGCCGCTTGCACATCGTATGTAAGGGCTCGCACTTGCCTTACAATAATCTCGAAGTAAAAGAGTTCAACCCCTTTTACAGCAACATCGACTTGATGCATGGACATGTATAAGGACTCGATAATGCGACAACAATTCACAAGCATGTATTCAAGAAATAGAGATTACGTCTTATTCAAAATTCAAAAACCGATAGACATGTATGTAAACCTCAACAGTTACAGCGGAATATAAATCAGAGTGATCAAATATATACATGCCATGAGCAAATAAATCATATCCCAAAGATAAATCTCAAAACCCAAACATACGGATAGTCATCAACAAAATAATAATCCAAAGGAAAATATAAACAACCTAATCTAGACCGACTCGACAAGCCTAGATCAGAGCCGACACGACACCGATATCGGAGGAAGCTCCCGATATCACAAGCAAAGACTCACCGAGACTACTCCTGCACAACGTCTACTCACCCATACAGGCAAGTAGGTGGTTAAAACCACTGTGGGTAAGCATTACATTATCATAATCCAGATAATAATCAAATTCAAATAATATCATGTACTTGAATAATACTAGTCATGCATAAATACTTACATCACAACTCGATATCTCATATCAACATACATCAATCACATGAATAATTATCCAATCATAAATATTCATTCACAACACCAACCATTGAACAATCATTATCAACATTCATTCATCTCATTTCATCACCAATCACATATTTCACATAGGACTCATGCTATGATATGCACTTATGGACACATAAATGCATGTGGTACCAAATCTCAACAAGGTCGTCACCTTTCGATGCCACTTGCACATCGAATGTAAGGGCTCACACCTGCCTTACAATAATCTCGAAGTAAAAAAGTCATCCCTTTTACAGCAACAACGACTATGATGCATGGACAAGTGTAAGGACTCGATAATGCGACAACAATCACAATTTCAAACTCAATATATAGGACAACACCCAATTATATTGATTATCTCCACAACATTGCATTATCAAGAAAACATGCCCATACACAATTAAATCATAGTATTCACCATCACATTTCAACATGATTATCAATAATCAACAATGTCACGCAACATCAACTATATCATATAGTTTTACCATTTCAAGCATTCTCATATTCCAAGTAATAGGGAAAAACAACATCTCATGATAAATATCATATTCAACATATAACCATTAAACATCAACTATCACATATAGTTTCACTATTCAAGCATTCCTTACATTCTAAGTAAGATAGCATACATATCTCATGATAAACATCATATCCAAAATATAATCACTCATTCATACAACTTCACTTAGTCATACAAGAATAATCACAATAACTCACAAAACAATTTGCTAAAGAAACATTTCCGACAAAAATCCAAATCATGTGGCAAACGGCCAACATTGATAATTTTCAAAGCTAGGCAACTTATTCAAGTTTGAAATCCTACAATTCAATCTTAATCAATCATATAAGTATGAGCATAGGCCACTTACGAACTATCGATCATTAGTTCAAAGGTTAGCCTAAGTTCGTATGAGAAAATCCCAAGTTTATACATTCCACATTCCCACCCGAAAATCAAGTTTGACATGATTAAGACATTGTACCAACCTTACAAGCATTGCCTAAGCCCATAAGAACTGTAGTCTAAGCTTGCAACTCGTTTTGTTCACAAAGACCAAGTTCCAGCAATTTCCGAAAAACCAAAACGACACAAACTCAAGTTTCGAACCATTTAGAAAATTAAAGTTTCGACAAAGCCAAATGTGTTCCAGTAGAAAAGTAGGTGAAAACAGCAAAAGAACACTTCAAAACGATCGCCTAGGACCCTCACACGACCACCCCCAAGCACCCGGACATGGAGCAACAAGCATGTTACCCTGTCTGGGGCGCCCAGCGCTGGCTTCCTGACCTGTGGGCGCCTAGCGCCCTTGCTCAGGCGCAGCGCTCCGTAAACGCGCGTTTACGCGTGTTTCGGCCGTGGGTTTTCGCCAATTTCGACCAAAAATCGAATATTTAAAGTCCTCAATCATCAAAAGTGATCCAAGGCATAACCCAAGGCTCTAACACATCGAACTTGCTCGTTTCGTGGCATTTGTACAAGTTATGAAATTATTAAAAATGATTTTCTCAAACCCTTTTCTTGCTCCTGTATAAGATAGATATTATGAGGAACAGGTTCTAACCTTAACACTAAAGTGACCGAGAAAAATCCTTTCTTCATTTCATATAAGAGAGATGGGAGAGTTTAGATAGATTTGACAATTTAGATGCTTGGGGGCTTGTAGATGCCTAGGGGCTATCATTTCACATTGGAAGTCCGTGAGGGGGTATCCTTTCCTCCAAGTTTCCATGATCACCCTAAGTAGTGCTACAACTTATTCATCTTCACTTAGGAAGTTCCTCTTTTTAGAGGGCTCAATTAAGCACAATTTGTTTGAGAAGTCATCACCACATTTAGGAAGTTAGTGAGGGGGTATCCTTTCCTCCACGTGCTGGTGATATTCTTCTGCCCCATTTTGATTTACACATTATAGCACATTAGAATTATTCCCACTCAAACTTATACTACTTTTACTCTGAAGATTTTTAAGGGTCCAAGTTACCATTAAAGTTAGAACGTGTTCCTTAAAATACCTATTCATACACTTACTCAAGGATTGCAACTAGGTGCTTTTCTCATTGGAGAATTTTCACAATAAAACTTGATGAGGGTATAGCAAGAACACTTACAACACGAGAAATCACTTTCATGTACAAGAAACGACCATTGAAGAGACAACAAAAAATTATGTCATAATAAAACAATAAAAACAAGCTACTTAACCACGCCTTTCACAATAAAACAGAACAAAAGAATAAAGTTCAAGGGAGTTTGGAAACACTACGACTAAAGACACTTTATTAGGCTCCCCCGACACTTAGGAGAAGCATTGTCCTCAATGATTTAAAAGAAGAAGAAGAAGAAAAAGAAGAAGAGGATGAAGAAAAAAGAGAAGTAGAGAAGAGTAAAGGAAGAGGAGAGCTCACAATTTTATTGAAGTCCATAAGGTGGACCTTGGAGGTGAAGATGTTGCATCATGTATCGGAACATTTGATTTTTTTATTCATTTATTTGATTGCCCCTTAGGACATCGTTTCTTAGCCCGATCATTTCAACACCTTGTCTTTGTTGCTCGGTGCATGTTCTTTGAACTTCGGTTTGCATCAATGCCCACCGTTCATCATTATAATTTCTACCGGCTTCTTGTTAATGGTGCAAGTTTGCACCTACCTCCTCTTCATCACCACCATCATCACCATCATTTTGTACTTGTGGGTTAGTACCAACATAAAGCAAATTTTCCACCACCTCCGGATTAGTAATGTCCAAATTAGGTAGAATAATCAAACAATTAGCTCTAATGATTCTCCATTCATATTGGTAATTGTGAGTAGGGTCATGGGTTTTAAGGAATGACAAAGTAGTATAAAAGTTTAGATAATAGTTCTCATCTATCCTCTTGATCCCTTGATTCACACTCACCCCAAACTTCTTAGCAATAAAAGTGATGATTCCATCTACCATTATATTACCCTTATCATCCGGTTTTCTTTCTATCAATTGAAACAAGATAATCAAGCAAGTAATAGCAAATGTTAACATGGTGGTTATAAAGCATGTCTCATAAATAGCTCATCATTCCTCATCAGTCCCTACCTGTTTCCTAGTCTATCCATAGCATTATTATCAGTGTATCGACAAGCATAAATAGATTGAGAGATAAGAGCTTTAGACCTACTCCTTTGCTTGTCATCTTTAAAATGGATGCCATGGTTCTTGGATGTTGCTTTCTCTTTCTTTGCACCACTTCTAGAGCTTTCAATCTCCTTGCCTTTTTGATGTCATTGACCTAGTTAACTTGGTTTGGGTTTTAGGGAAGCTTAGGGTTTGGTAAGGTTTGTTTAGTGATGGGTTGGGGTTTAAGTGAGGTTGATGAGTTTAATGATGGAGATTGGTGAAGAATTTTTTTTTGGTTTTTGGGTTAGGGTTAAATGGTGTAGAATTTGATATTTGAATGGATGAATGTTGGTTTTGATTGGTGGTAAATGTTTGGAATGATGAATGGAGATAGATATGGAGGTTTAAATGTTGATGTTATGGAGGTTTAGAGAGGAAAGTTGAAGGATGAGGGAAGTTTGTGTTTGAGAATGAAGGAAGAAGAAGAAAAGTGAAAAAAAATGGTAAAAGAGGGTCTGGGACCATGGCACGGCCGTGCCAACTCTCTGGAAGTTGGATGTTGGCTAGGTCACAGGCACGGCCGTGCCAACATTGGCACTGGCCGTACCAAGCTTCTGGACGTGCAAGGCTCAATTTTCTTCATTTTTTTGCATCAAATTTGGACAAATACCTACAAAACAAATTAAAACAACAAAAAAAAACAAACAAAATAAAAGCAATTAAACCCGTGGGTTGCCTCCCACGAAGCGCTCGTTTAAAGTCGTTAGCTTGACAATCAAGAGGTTTCTCTACCCTATACCCAATCTTTCTCAAAGGGATAACGGCGTCAACCTGACATTCTCTCCCAAATCACACATGGCTTTCTCAATGCTTTCGGATCCTATGACACAAGGTATGGGGAAACTTTCTGGATTCTTAAGTTTAGATGGAAATTTGTTTGGAAGTATTTCAATAAAAATTCTAAATTGGTCATCTAACTTGGATTTGACAAAACCTTGTGCTAATGGATTTTTAGGCTCATGAGGTGGTGAAACAAATGGCTTTTCATTCTCTCCTATAGTTTTCTCACTTTGAGGCTCATCACTTCCTATCTCTCCCTCATTGTTCTTAATTTTCACAACGGGGTCCTTTAATTGGTTACCATCCCTAAGAGTAATAGAACTTATATGGACTTTGGGGTTGGTTTCAGTTTGACCTGGGAAGATCCCGGTGGTTCGAGAGGAAGCAGTCACGTGTTGGGCCACTTGAGAGATTTGGGTTTCAACTATCTTATCGTGAGTTGCTATGGAATCTACCTTGGATGTGATTTTGGCAAGAGAGTCATTCAAAAATTCAGTTTGGTTTTTAAGCTCTTGGAGTTGCTTGGATTGATTTATAACATAATTTTGCATTAAAAGTTCCAAGCTGGATTTTTGAGGGACTCTATGGTTGTTTGCATAACTGGGTGGTGTTGTTTGTTGTCCAAAAAGATTTTGATTTACTTGCTCAGGACCTCTAACAACACTACCTAGTTGGCAATCAATGCCAATATGGCCAAATACACCACAAAATTCACAAGGAGGTGATACAGGAGCAGGTGTGACAGCACTAGTATTCATTGTATCAAATTTTTGCCTTAGTGCATCAACCTTAGCAGTTAGATGATCAAGGGAGGAAATTTTGTACATACCTGCCTCCTTTTTAGAGGGTGAAGAAGCAGTGATGACTCTCTCATTTGTCCACTGATAGTGGTTTTGTGCCATGCCCTCGATCAAATCATATGCTGCTGTGTAAGTTTTATTCATCAAAGCTCCACCTGCAGCTGCATCAACATAAATTTTTGTGGTATACGAAAGACCATTATAAAAGGTGTGGATAATAAGCCACTTCTCTAAACCATGATGGGGGCAAAGCCTAAGCATTTCTTTGAAACGCTCCCACGCATCGTAAAGAGATTCACCATCTTTTTGAGCGTATTGAAAAAGCCTCACCCTTAATTGAGCGGTTTGAGAAAGGGGAAAGAATTGGGCAAGGAAAGCTCGCCTCATTTGGTCCCATGAAGTGATAGAACCAATTTTCAATGAATGAAACCAAGCACTAGCTCTATCCCTTAAGGAAAAAGGAAAGAGGTGCAGCCTTACGGCCTCTTGGTTTGCCTTCAAAGTTCCACTGAGTCTTAGAAAAGTTGAAATATGAAAATTCGGATCCTCAGTGGGTGATCCGAAAAATTGATTCTGCTGCACTAAGGAAATAAGTGCAGGTTTTATTTCAAAATTATTACCCTCAACCGTTGGGTACACAATAGCATCGTATGACTCATCAGAAGATGTGATTGCATACTCTTTGAGAGCACGTTCCTCAACTATATTGTTATTATTATGTGTTTGTTATCTTCTTTTATGTAAGAATCTTTCGATCTCGGGAACGAATTCACCAAGACTTTTGTTTCTTCGCATAAAAGAATGAGAACCCAAGAAGTTAACGGGTAAAACTAAGAAATAAAAAGACGAAGAAAGAATAAAAATAAAGAGAGAGAATTTTTTTACTTTTTTTTCAGTCTAATCATTAAAAAAAATTAATCAAATTGAAATAACTCCCCGGCAGCGGCGCCAAAAACTTGATGAGATAAAACCGCAAGTGCACGGTCTTACCGAAGTAGTAAAATTAGAGTATCGTTCTGTCATACCCCAAATTTGGCCCGTTTAAAATTTTTTACTCGTTTTCTTTTACCATTTAAAACTCATTTATTTGTCATTTTTACTTTTCTTTTTTTTGTTTTGTTTATTATTATGTCATTTTTATTATTTTTCTTTGAAAAAAAAAAAAAGAAAAAAAAAACAACAAAGAAAGGGGAGTCACTCACGTGACCCTTCCCTCTTTTCTTTCCTCCTTTCTTTTATTTTATTATTATTATTATTATTATCTTTTATTTGTTAAACTTTGTCTCCAAGTTTTCAGCAGGGGCATTTTTGGTATTAGTTCTGTGCCTGAGCCAACCCTAGTTTGTCTCTATAAATACACTGTCAATCATTGAGAAATGGGTCCGAAAATCACTGTTCATGTCAGAAAAAAATCAGCATCAATTCACAAACCCTAATTTTCTACTTTTCCAACCCTTTTTCAAATCAAGCACAAAAATTACAAAGAAAATAGCATGAGTTTAAGAAGAACATTCAGGGGTTCATAGGAGAAATCCAGCAACACCAAAACTTTGACAAAACCTCAAATCCATTCATATAACCACACAAATCACAAACAAGCATAAACAAGCCAAAACCGAACCGAAGCAATTAAAACCGGACCGGACCGGAGAAAAGAGCGCTCGAACCGCACCGGAAAGGAAGAAGAGGAGGCCGAACCGGAGCAAGGGGAGAAAAACGTGAAGCTCTCCATTAGAGGTAACTTTTGATCCTTTCCACCTCTTGTGTAGTGTTGCTAGTGTTTTTGGTTATTTTGTATGAAGTTTTGTTTGAAGCTAAGATTGTAGATCTAGGATTTTTGGTGCATGTTTTCGAAATTATGAGTTTAGATTTGAGTAGAGGAAGGGAAGAGGATTGTTTTGGTGCAAAAAAAAACTCCGGCGCGGCGGCGCTCCGGCCGACCACCACGCCGGAGCAGCTCCGGCCGCCCCTCCCCCACCTTCTTCTCCGGCGAGCTTTGTAGAGAGAAGGGGGAGCTTCTCTCTCTAGGTTTTTTTTTAGAAAGAGGAATTGTGTGATTTGTGTTGTGTTTTTTTTGTTAAAACCCTTTTATAGTGCTTTCTTTTTTTGGTTTGGTCTTGTGCACATGCGCATACTGCAATTCAGTGCTCCATCGCGTTACAGCCCTTGGATCTGGATCATTCCTTGATCTGAGGGCTCCTGTGTCTCTTGATCTTGGATCATGTGTGTGTTATTCTGCGTGAATGTAGTGTAGTTTCTGTTTGGACCGTCAGATCGTTGATCTGACGGTCACTGTGTTTTCAGTATAATCCCTTTGTTTCTATGTTGTTTTTGTGACCCTTGGATCGTTGGATCCAATGGCTGTGATGAGATCTTGGGATTCAGATCTGGACCTCTGGATTCATCCAACGGTCCAGATTAGATCCTGCTGAGCCAATTTTGTTTTTTTTTTAATTAATTGTTCTTTATCATTTTTTAATACTTTTTACACTTTTTTTTGACATTTTAATGCTTTTAAAAATTCCAAAAATATTGTTCTTATTATCTTAATTTTCTCTAATTTTTAAAACCCATCCTATTTGTTTTCTTTTAAAATTTTCTATTTATTTCTTATATGATGATCTTAATTGTTGCTTGTCTTTATTCCTTGCTTTTTATTTCTTATGTCTCATTCACCATGATATTTCTTATGCTTACTAACGATTTAATTTTTGTCTTGAATCATAGCATGCACATTTAATTTTCTCATCATCTTATTTTGTCATTGATTTAGTGTGTATAAATAGGGAATTGATGTAATTTTATTTCTTGCATTTTTATTTTGGCATAAAGGCCTTAGGGTTGTATTTAGAAATTGATGTAATAATCTAGGTAACACACGCACCGACACTTGCACCGACACTACCACAATTTATTTACCGCTTTCCGTTCGCTTTTACGACGTTACGTTAGTTTAGAAAAATCATTTTTCTTAAAAAAAATCAAATACGCAAAACTTCAAAATCATTTTCTTAACAACATTTTCTCTTTATTTTCTTAATCAAATTCTCAATCAATCTTAATTCAACTTCAACCATTTTTAAATTTTAAAATTAATCAACCTCATTTGTTTTCTTTATCTCATGTCTTGAGGCCTCTTTCTCTTCTTAAAATCCATTTTAAAAAAAAAACCTTAAAATCAACCTAACCCACCAAAGAAATTCTTGAGTGGAACTACGTCGGTTTTGATCCCTTTCCCAAAAAGGGTACGTAGGCAGAGGACTTGTCCTTCCAAATCAAATAAAAATAACCAAAAACATACTTCTTCTCCCTCCATTCTTTCACTTAGATTTTAGGTAATAATTTTTCAAGTAAGCCAAATGAATTTAGCACAAGATAATTTAGGTAAGCGGTTCCTTCGGAGTCTCGATAAGGGTTTTTACTCATTTTTTCCCTTCCCACGAATAAAAATTGAGAGTTCAAAGATTGACGATTCAAATCAATTAAATGGTTTGATATCCGAAAATCGCGAGCACAGAAATGGCGACTTCACTGGGGACTTAGATCCTATGCGGGTTAAACCCACCTTACTTTCTTTATTTTGTGCTTTATTATTTATTTACGCTTTGTAAATATTTTCTTACATGTTTACGTGAGTGGTGAGATAAGCTCTACACCCGAGCTTGAGGGAAACTTAAGATAGGACGGTGGTATAATCATAGTTCCATGCCAAGAGTACTCTTCGGTATTGGCACATGTGATAACCCCACTCAACGGAGGGATCTTGGAGGTATATATTGTCAACGTGAGTACTCATGTTTGGCATGCTATTTTCAAGTGACCTTTGAAGTTGAGGACCATTAGTCACCTTTAACCCATCTTGGCCTTTTAGGACGTAGTGCGGTGGCTAATCGAGAGTACTCTTGAATTAGTTGATACGCGATACTACACCCAAACGAGACTTTCCGACGAATATAATTGGAATGGGAGTACTCCCGTCATCCGATAAATATTCGGAAGTGGTTAAAGACTTTAGGAACTTGGTAGAACCCTTGTTACAAGTACAATTTAAAACCTTAGTCCTTACCAAATGGCGTTGTTACCCTTTGACTCCGGCATCCTATGTGCTTTAGTATTATCATGCATACATGCATCCATTCATAAATATTTTTTCCATTCATCGAAATTTTTTTTTTTTGAAGGACTTATAAAAGCTTTGTTGTAAACATTGTAGATATGAGGAGCCTTAGGCAATATAGTTTCAGGAAGCCAGATCTCTTGAGTTTGAGGAAGCTAGGAAAGAAAGTGGTTTGTACGGACGATTTCTACAAGCAACATGGAAATCTGATGGGTGTTGTTAAGACAGATATTGACGAAGGGCTTCTCAACGCTTTTGTTCAGTTCTATGACCCGAGCTACCATTGCTTTACTTTTCAAGATTACCAGATCCTTCCCACCTTGGAGGAGTACTCTTGTTGGATTAATTTACCAGTGTTGGACAAAGTACCTTTCAGTGGCCTCGAGGAAACTCCCAAGCACTCAACCATTGCCGCAGCCCTCCATCTTGAAACGGACGAAGTGAAAGCACATCTCATCACTAGGGGGAAATTCTTGGGTTTCTCCACCGATTTCCTTTACGAAAGGACCACATTCTTTGACAAAATGGGGGTTGCCTATGCTTTTAACTCCATCCTTGCCTTGCTTATTTATGGCCTCGTACTCTTCCCTAGCCTCGACAACTTTGTGGACATCAAGGCTATCCAAATTTTCTTGTCAAGGAACCCTGTCCCTACCTTATTAGGTGATACCTATCTCTCCATCCATAGACGCACCCAAGCTGGTCGTGGAACTATCCTTTGTTGTGCACAATTGCTATATCGGTGGATCACCTCTTACTTACCCCGAACTCCTCGCTTCACCACCAATCCAGAAAACCTTCTTTGGTCAAAAAGACTCATGTCCCTTACTCCAGCCGAGGTAGTGTGGTACGATCGGGTTTATGACAAAGGAACCATTATTGACAGTTGTGGGAAATTCTCCAATGTGCCACTTCTTGGGTTGGAAGGAGGAATTAGCTACAATCCTACACTTGCCCGACGCCAGTTCGGATATCCCATGGGAGGGAAACCTCTCAGCATCTATCTAGAGAATGTATATTACCTCAAAATAGATGACAGTAAAGGCATGAGGGAGCAGGTTGTGCGAGCTTGGCACACCATTCGTAGAAGAGACAAAGGCCAGTTAGGGAAGAAGACAGGTGCCGTTCTTGAATCATACACTCAGTGGGTGATAGATAGAGCTGTCCAAATTGGGATGCCTTACAAGATATCAAGATTTGTATCTGCAATAACTCCAGCACCACCCCTACCCATGACCTTTGACACCGAGAAGGAATACCAAGAGCGTTTAGCTGAAGCGGAACGTGAAGTACATAGGTGGAAAAGAGAGTATCAGAAAAAGGATCAGGAGTATGAGGCTGTAATGGTCCTACTAGAGCAAGAAGCCTATGATAGCCATAAGAAAGATGTGCTAATCGCCCAGCTGAGGAAAAGTATCAAGGAGAAAGATGCCGCACTTGATCAAATTCCCGGGCGGAAGAAGAAACGTATGGATCTTTTTGATGGCCCACTTTCTGATTTTGAAGACTAGTCCGCTTCAGGAGCTCGAGGGTCTTTCAGTTTGTTTTACACGGTTTTACTAGTTTTTCCTTTATTTATTTTGGAGTCTATCCCTTGGCTCAGTCTGTTAAAAGGGAATTATCTTGTTTTACTTTGAAAGTCTATCTCTTGGCTTTGTTGTTAGAAAGGGAATTATCTTGTAATCAACTTTGTTTTTTATGATTTGTGTAGGTTGGTATGTTTACAAAAAAATTGCTTCTATAGGTCCTTCAATAAAAAAATAATAAAAAATATATATATATAAAAATTGCATGTTTTGGCATATAGCATATCATGCATCATATTGCATTCATAAAAAGTATCAAAATCCAAGTCTCATACTCTCCTCATTTCTGCCTCAGAAAAGCAAAGTGGCCCGGCGTATTCAGTACAAACCCACTCGCATTCACAACACTCGAGCTCATATCAAGAAAAGGATGTTAGCGGCAGAACAGGAAAACGCTCAGCTCAGAGAGGAACTGGTTAACCTCAAGGGAGAGATGGAAAGAATGGCACTTATTATGGAAACTATGATGGCTGAGAGAGAGCAAGCAGCAATCTCCAATTCAGCTCCTGTTGTGGTCGTCACAGCTGCACCTGAGGGTCCCCCGCAACCGTCTCTGACTACTACTACAACTATCGGCCTCACCCAGCCTCTGATGACTGATTTTTCTTCTGGTAATATGGCAACTATGAGTAACTCAGGCTTCCGTCCTCTTGGCCCCCAGGGTCCCTTTGCTACTCCTCAGTATTCCATGCCTTCAGGCTACCCTTGGGGCATGCCGATTGCAACTAACGGAGGTTTTGGTCCAGGCGCTACTGAAATGCCATTCACACAGGGTCAACAGACTTCAGCACCTTTCCAGATGAGTCAACCGATTCCTCAAGCTACCATGACTCAAGCAGGTCCTACTGTGCATGTTGGGCCACAACATGAAGAGCAGATTTATCACTCCGACAGTATAATGGGGGATGATAAAGTAATCGATTGGGAAGAAAGGTTCGGTGCTCTAGAGAAGAAGATGAGTAATATGCGGGGAAAGGAAACAGTCGTCCAAAGCATATATGACCTTTGCTTGGTACCAGATGTAAACATACCTCCAAAGTTCAAGATGCCTGTATTTGAGAAGTATCAAGGGGACACATGTCCACAAAATCATCTAACTATGTATATTAGGAAGATGATAGCTTACAAGAATAATGTTCCCTTACTCATTCACTGCTTCCAGGATAGTTTGACTGGTCCGGCACATACCTGGTTCATGGGGTTGAAAGGAGTCACTACTTTTGAACAGTTGGCTGAGGCCTTCATGCAACAGTACAAATATAATACCTATCTGGCGCCAAGTCGCAAAGAGTTGCAGTCCTTAACCCAGAAAGATAAAGAATCGTTCAAAGAATACGCACAACGCTTCATTCAAAAAGCTGCTCAGATTCGTCCTCCCTTGGATGAGAGGGAACTTTCAGAATTGTTCTATGAAACCCTGAGCCCTTGTTATTCAGAAAAGATGATTGTCCGTGCATCACAGAAGTTCACTGATTTGGTGGAAACAGGAATGCGTATCGAGGAGTGGGCTCGGAAGGGAGCAGCTGTTTCGGGAGGTTCTTCAGGTGGTTCTTCAGGGGTTTCGTCCAATGGTATTAAGAAATTTGGGAATGGGTACCCAAAGAGGAGTGCTCAAGAGGTTGGCATGGTGGCTCATGGAGGACCTCAGCCCGTGTACCCTAATCACCCCTTTGTTGCCAACATCACCCCACAAATGACAGCGCCCCAGAACCCAAACTATCAATCACCCAGACCTCAAGGACCTGCACCATACTACCCCCCATTATACCAACCACTATACAACCTACAACAATTCCCTCAACAACCATATTACCCCCAACAACCATACCAACAAAGACCACAGCAACAATCCCGTCCTCAGGCTCCTCACAATCAGCAGAATCAAAGGCAACAATTTGACCCCTTGCCAATGACCTATGGAGCATTGCTCCCTTCTTTACTTGCACAGAATCTAGTCCAAACAATACCACCTCCTCGCATTCCAGACCCTCTCCCACGCTGGTACCGTCCGGACCTTCATTGTATTTACCATCAAGGGGCACCAGGCCACGATGTGGAGCGTTGTTTTGCTCTTAAGAAAGAGGTTCAGAAACTGATAAATAGTAAAGAGTTAACCTTCACCGACCCTGATGCTGTAGCTCAGAACAATCCTCTGCCTACTCATGGGCCTGCTGTTAATATGATTCAAGACGATCAGGAAAAGGCTCGCATTCTCTCTGTAGGTGATATCAAGACTCCTCTGGTACCGATACATGTGAAAATGTGTAGAGCAACTCTCTTCAACCACAATCATGAAGCTTGTGACATATGTTTGATGGATCCTCGTGGATGTATACAAGTCCAGAATGATGTGCAGGGTCTCCTAAATAGAAGGGAACTTGTGGTTACAAGGGAACCCGAGAGCAAGGACGTCTGTGTTGTCACTCCGGTATTCAGAGCCAGGAGGCCGCTGGTGATAAACCCTAACAGTACAAAGCCCGTTGGTACTCCCTTGGTAATCTGTGTGCCTAGGCCCACGCCTACTACTGCTCAGAAAGCTGTACCCTACAAGTATGAAGGCACGATTCTAGAGCCCGGAAGTGAGACAACTTCACCTGTTGCTGTGGATAATATCGCAGAGAATAGCCGGATTTTGAGGAGTGGCCGCATCCTTCCTACGGTGGGTCCGAAAAGTGTTAGTGTTCTGGTCGATGAGCCAGTAAAAGAGCGAAACGCTGGTAAAGGTAAACCTGGGGAGCAGGCCAAAGAGTTTGACTTTGAGGATGCCGATGAAGTCTTGAAGCTGATCAAGAAGAGTGAATACAGGGTGGTGGACCAGCTGTTACAAACTCCTGCGAAGATTTCCATCATGGCCCTGTTATCAAGTTCTGGTGCTCATCGGGATGCCCTGAGGAAAGTACTAGACCACGCATTTATGGATTATGATGTAACTCTGGGTCAATTCGAAAGCATTGTGGGGAATGTGACCGCGTGTAACAGTCTGACTTTCAGTGATGAGGATCTCCCGGCGGAGGGGAATAAGCATAATCAAGCATTACTCATCTCTGTACTTTGCAGAACGGACTCGTTATCCAACGTCCTGATAGATACCGGCTCTGCACTTAATGTGATGCCCAAGTCAACTCTCGACCAATTGGCGTACTCCGAGGCTCCTTTGAGACTTAGCAAGGTGACGGTGAGGGCCTTCGATGGAACTAGGAGATCGGTGTATGGTGAGGTAGATTTGCCAATTTCGGTCGGCCCACATGAATTTCAGGTTACTTTCCAAGTCATGGAAATCCAGGCTTCTATTAGCTGTTTGCTCGGCAGACCATGGATTCATGACGCTGGGGCGGTGACATCTACTCTCCATCAGAAATTGAAGTTTGTAAGTCGTGGAAAGTTGATCACTGTGAGTGGCGAGTCGGCCTTTTTAATCAGCAATTTGTCTGCTTTCTCTGTTATCGGTGGTAGTAGTTCAGACGGGCCATCATTCCAAGGGTTCTCTGCCGAAGAAAGTGTCGGTAAGATTGAGACTTGTATGGCCTCGTTGAAGGATGCCCGAAGGCTGGGGTCAGCTGGTGGAGTTGCCAGAAAACAAGCGTAAAGAGGGAATTGGTTTCCTTAACAGTAAGCCTGGGATGTTCGACCCTACCAGAGGTTCTTTCCATAGTGCTGGTTTCATTCATGATTCGCCAGAGACCAATGCAATTTTAGATGATGCACCTGGAGGAGTGACACCGGTCTTTGTGACGCCTGGAGGAGCTTGCTGCAACTGGATTGCTGTTGACATTCCTTCTGTGACACCCCGCTCTAAGTAATGTGTTTGTCTTGTCTTTTGTTGTTTTTTGTTTTTAAGAAAACTCCTTTCGTTCTGCCCAAGGCGAAAGTGAAATCATGTAGGGCTTTGTTTTGCTTCTAGTACTTTTATTACAAATAAAAATCGTCGTTTCTATCACGGCTTTTATTACTTTTTATTTTTTTGTTGCTTTTTCTGGAAAAAATGGTAATACAAAAATCCAAAAAAATCATTCTCTTTTTCTTTTAAATTTCAAAACCAAAGGTCTGCATTTACTCATTAAAATCAATCATGAATCATGTGCAGACTGAACATAAGTGAATCCGTTGAACACAGTGACCCCATGCTTTCTCCCAACTTTGAGGTCCCGGTTTATGAGGCTGTGGTAGAGGAGGATGAAGAGATCCCAAATGAGATCAAATGGATGTTGGAACAAGAAAGGAAGACAATTCAACCTCATCAGGAAGAGATAGAAATCATCAATCTGGGTACTGAGGAAGACAAGAAAGAAATCAAGATTGGGGCATCGTTGGATGTATCTGTCAAGAAAAGAGTAATTGAGCTTATCAGAGAATATGTTGATATATTCGCATGGTCATACAAAGACATGCCGGGTCTAGACCCTGATGTCGTTGAACACAGACTGCCTTTGAAGCCTGAGTGTCCTCCGATAAAGCAGAAATTGAGAAGATCTCATCCTGATATGGCCCTCAAGATCAAAGAGGAAGTGCGAAAGCAAATTGATGCAGGTTTCCTAGTCACATCAGAGTATCCTCAATGGTTGGCCAACATAGTGCCTGTTCCAAAGAAAGATGGCAAAGTCAGAATGTGTGTTGATTATCGGGACTTGAACAAGGCTAGTCCGAAGGATAATTTTCCTTTGCCTCACATTGATGTATTGGTTGATAACACTGCTAAGTGCAAGGTTTTCTCCTTCATGGACGGTTTCTCCGGCTACAATCAGATCAGGATGGCTCCTGAGGATAGAGAAAAGACGTCTTTCATCACACCCTGGGGTGCTTTCTGCTATGTGGTGATGCCATTTGGTTTGATAAATGCTGGTGCCACTTACCAAAGGGGTATGACCAAAATCTTTCATGATATGATTCACAAAGAAATTGAGGTCTACGTAGATGATATGATTGTTAAGTCTGGCACAGAAGAAGAACATGTTGAGTATTTGTTGAAGATGTTTCAGCGGTTGAGAAAGTACAAGCTCCGGTTGAATCCTAACAAATGTACTTTCGGTGTTAGATCTGGTAAACTCCTAGGCTTTATCGTCAGTCAAAAGGGTATTGAAGTTGATCCCGACAAGGTCAGAGCCATCAGAGAAATGCCTGTTCCAAAGACAGAGAAGCAAGTCAGAGGTTTTCTTGGTAGACTCAATTATATCTCCAGATTTATCTCTCACATGACCGCCACATGTGGACCAATTTTCAAGTTACTCCGCAAGGATCAAGGGGTGAAGTGGAATGATGATTGTTAGAAGGCTTTTGATCAAATCAAAGAATATATGTTAGAACCTCCAATTCTTGTTCCTCCAGTTGACGGAAGACCTTTGATCATGTATTTAACAGTACTGGAAGATTCCATGGGCTGTGTTTTGGGTCAACAAGATGAAACCGAAAAGAAAGAGCACGCTATCTACTATTTGAGTAAGAAGTTCACTGATTGTGAGTCCCGATATTCTGTACTTGAGAAAACTTGTTGTGCTTTAGCTTGGGCTGCCAAGCGTCTCCGTCATTATATGATTAATCATACAACTTGGTTGATATCCAAGATGGATCCTATCAAGTACATATTTGAGAAGCCAGCTTTAACTGGAAGGATTGCTCGCTGGCAGATGTTATTGTCCGAGTATGATATCGAGTATCGCACTCAGAAAGCAATCAAAGGTAGCATCTTGGCAGAACATTTGGCTCATCAACCAATCGAAGACTATCAACCAATCAAATTCGACTTCCCAAATGAAGAGGTTATGTATCTAAAAGCAAAAGATTGTGACGAACCAGTGTTCGGTGAAGGTCCTGATCCTGAATCCGAATGGGGTTTGATATTTGATGGAGCTGTTAATGTCTATGGAAGTGGAATTGGTGCGGTACTCATTACCCCTAAGGGTACTCACATCCCTTTTACTGCGAGGTTACGTTTTGATTGCACAAACAACATCGCAGAGTACGAAGCTTGCATCATGGGTATCGAGGAAGCCATCGATTTGAGGATCAAGAAAATTGTCATTTATGGAGATTCCGCTCTTGTGATTAACCAGATCAAAGGAGAATGGGAAACTCGTCATCCTGGATTGATTCCCTACAGAGATTATGCAAGGCGTTTGCTGACTTTCTTCAACAAAGTAGAGTTACATCATGTACCCCGCGATGAGAATCAAATGGCAGATGCTTTAGCTACTCTATCCTCAATGATCAATGTGAATGGTCACAATACTGTGCCAGTAATCAATGTCCAATTTCTCGACCGACCTGCTTATGTGTTTGTAGCTGAAGCAATTGATGATGACAAGCCATGGTATCATGATATCCAAGTTTTCCTTCAAACTCAAAAGTACCCACCTGGGGCATCCAACAAGGACAAGAAAACATTGAGAAAATTGTCAAGCCGTTTCTTCCTTAACGAGGACGTTTTGTATAAAAGGAACTTTGATGGGGTCCTACTTAGATGTGTGGATAAGCATGAAGCAGAAAAATTAATGCGCGAGATTCATGAAGGCTCTTTTGGAACTCACTCATGCGGTCACGCCATGTCGAAGAAGATATTGAGGGCTGGGTACTATTGGATAACAATGCACGGCGATTGCTACAATCACGCCAAGAGATGCCATAAGTGTCAAATATATGCTGACAAGATTCATATACCACCATCTATGCTCAATGTTATCTCTTCCCCGTGGCCTTTCTCCATGTGGGGCATCGATATGATTGGTCGGATTGAGCCAAAAGCTTCCAATGGACATCGTTTCATATTAGTGGCTATCGATTATTTCACCAAGTGGGTTGAAGCAGCATCTTACGCCAATGTGACCAAGCAGGTAGTGGTCAGATTTATCAAGAACAACATCATCAGCCGCTACGGTGTTCCCAACAGAATCATCACAGACAATGGCACAAATCTGAATAACAACATGATGAAAGAGTTGTGCGATGACTTCAAGATTCAACATCACAATTCTTCTCCTTACAGACCACAGATGAATGGGGCAGTTGAAGCTGCAAACAAGAACATCAAGAAGATCATACAGAAGATGGTAGTTACTTATAAGGACTGGCATGAAATGTTACCCTACGCTTTGTATGGATACCGTACCTCAGTGCGAACCTCGACAGGGGCAACCCCTTTCTCTTTGGTATATGGTATGGAGGCTGTACTACCTGTAGAGGTTGAGATTCCTTCTTTAAGAGTCTTGATGGAAGCTGAATTGTCTGAAGCTGAATGGTGCCAGAGCAGGTACGACCAGTTGAATTTGATTGAGGAAAAACGTATGGCTGCTTTGTGTCATGGACAGTTATATCAGTCAAGGATGAAACAAGCATTCGATAAAGGAGTCCATCCCCGCGAATTCAAGGAAGGAGATCTTGTGCTCAAATGTATCAAATCCTTTCAACCAGATCCTAGGGGCAAATGGACGCCAAACTATGAAGGTCCCTACGTGGTGAAGAGAGCTTTCTCTGGTGGTGCTTTAATTCTTACAAATATGGATGGAGAGGAATTACCTCGTCCTGTGAATTCTGATGCAGTCAAGAAATACTTTGCCTAGATATATAAGAACAGCTCGGTAGGTCGAAAACCCGAAAGGGCGGCCTAAACCAAAAATGAGCGTCTCGGTGGGCTGAAAACCCGAAAGGGCGGTCCAGGCAAAAATTAGAGACAAAAAAAAAAAAATATAAAAATGATTATCCTGATAGATCGAAAACCCGCAAGGGCGACCTATGCAAAAATTAAGGATTAAGGCAAGTAACTGCATCAGTTGAAGCATCATTCACCTGAGACACCTTGACTGTCAGAAGATCGCCATTATTGAAGCATCTAAGCCATGGAATTCAAAGTTGTTAGGAAGCGTAGTGGTTATTGTGTTCAATGTACATTTCCCATATAATTACCATATTCCAACTTTTTTTTGTAATCAGTGGCACCAGGCCTTTGGCCGGTTACCATTTCTATTAAATCAATCTGAGCCTGTGCCTCTTTATTGAAATTCTTGTTTATTCTATATGCAAAAAAAAAAAAAAAAAATACTTTCTTTCATTTTTTAATGTTAGTACTTGAAGCAAAAAACTTTGAAGATCTTTCCAAAAAAAAAAAAAAAAAAAAAAAGTTATTTTTTATGTTTTCTTTGAAAAAACACAAAAGTGACGAGCATATTATCTTCAAGATCATGTATCGTAGAAGTATGTGTCAACAGTCGATCCGAAACAAGCAGGTTCAACAAAGAAGAAATAGTCATTGCAAAAAAAAAAAAAAAAAAAATGATTATCCTGATAGATCGAAAACCCGAAAGGGCGGTCCAAGTAAAAATTAGGGGCATACAAAAAGAAAAAAAATGTCTACCCGGTGGATCGAAAATCCGAAAAGATGATCCAGGCAAAAGTTAGGGATTTCAAAAAAAATATATATACAAAAAGGCAATGACTATTCAAGCATGAAGATACGGTGTTGCATTCGTGAAATGGCGACTTCTACCCCGGTATGTGAGGACTTACCCCAGCAGTATGTTTAAGGGCTGTACCCCAACAATGGTTGATACATTCCCCGTGACTTTATCCCCAATGAAGGTTTCGAGTGTTCGTCCAGTGATGCCGGGCCGTTCTCCTTGTAGACCTGCCCAGTCCTGCCTCAACAATCTTACCATTATGCCGTCATATAAGTCTCATACATACTCATTCATTCATGCATACATAGCACGCATATAAACATCATTCATACATAGTTGCATTTTTACCCAATGACTTATTTCAATATCCTTAGATATCACCCCCAGTGTGTCTAACTCCAAAATGTCATCAAATCAAACATGTGGCAGGTCTCATCGGTAATCAGTCTATACAATTCCCCTTTGTCTTCAGACAAATTCCTTGTTCCCCTCAACTTTATCTTTATCAAGTCATTCCCTTGATACCAAGCTTTACAATGTCTTCACTTTTACCGTGTGTTTGCTATCCCACAATGTTAGCAAACCCTATCTGTCCGTCTTGTCTTTACTTTCGCCACTCGTCGGCAAATCATGTCTTTACTTTCGCCACTCGTCGGCAAATCATGTCTTTACTTTCGCCACTCGTCGGCAAATCATGTCTTTACTTTCGCCACTCGTCGGCAAATCATGTCTTTACTTTCGCCACTCGTCGGCAAATCATGTCTTTACTTTCGCCACTCGTCGGCAAATCATGTCTTTACATTCGCCACTCGTCGGCAATCAATCATGTCTTACTTTCGCCACTCGTCGGCCAATCATGTCTTTACTTTCGCCACTCGTCGGCAATCCATCATGTCTTACTTTCGCCACTCGTCGGCCAATCATGTCTTTACTTTCGCCTTGAAACAATGTTAATAAACATCATCATTTATATTTACCTATCATTTCTTTCCCCAGTGATACCTATCCAATTGAACCCCAGTCAGTCTGTATGCATTATCTTTACATTCATACTTGCATCATGTTCAGTCATATCATCACATTCATCAGCATCACATCCCTGGCATTTCAAACGGTCCAAAATTGGCGTTTTTATGTATTTAAGTCTCTTCGACCCCTTTGGTTTAAAAGTTTCCCTTTCAAAACCTTCGTGACGAAGAAACTTAAATAGGGGCATCTGTCATACCCCAAATTTGGCCCGTTTAAAATTTTTTACTCGTTTTCTTTTACCATTTAAAACTCATTTATTTGTCATTTTTACTTTTCATTTTTTTGTTTTGTTTATTATTATGTCATTTTTATTATTTTTCTTTGAAAAAAAAAAAAGAAAAAAAAACAACAAAGAAAGGGGAGTCACTCACGTGACCCTTCCCTCTTTTCTTTCCTCCTTTCTTTTATTTTATTATTATTATTATTATTATCTTTTATTTGTTAAACTTTGTCTCCAAGTTTTCAGCAGGGGCATTTTTGGTATTAGTTCTGTGCCTGAGCCAACCCTAGTTTGTCTCTATAAATACACTGTCAATCATTGAGAAATGGGTCCGAAAATCACTGTTCATGTCAGAAAAAAATCAGCATCAATTCACAAACCCTAATTTTCTACTTTTCCAACCCTTTTTCAAATCAAGCACAAAAATTACAAAGAAAATAGCATGAGTTTAAGAAGAACATTCAGGGGTTCATAGGAGAAATCCAGCAACACCAAAACTTTGACAAAACCTCAAATCCATTCATATAACCACACAAATCACAAACAAGCATAAACAAGCCAAAACCGAACCGAAGCAATTAAAACCGGACCGGACCGGAGAAAAGAGCGCGCGAATCGCACCGGAAAGGAAGAAGAGGAGGCCGAACCGGAGCAAGGGGAGAAAAACGTGAAGCTCTCCATTAGAGGTAACTTTTGATCCTTTCCACCTCTTGTGTAGTGTT
The DNA here is from genome assembly GCF_003473485.1 of Medicago truncatula. Lineage (NCBI taxonomy): Eukaryota > Viridiplantae > Streptophyta > Magnoliopsida > Fabales > Fabaceae > Medicago > Medicago truncatula. Next base: position 26,828,115 of record NC_053043.1, on the reverse strand, counting down.
GCTAGTGTTTTTGGTTATTTTGTATGAAGTTTTGTTTGAAGCTAAGATTGTAGATCTAGGATTTTTGGTGCATGTTTTCGAAATTATGAGTTTAGATTTGAGTAGAGGAAGGGAAGAGGATTGTTTTGGTGCAAAAAAAAACTCCGGCGCGGCGGCGCTCCGGCCGACCACCACGCCGGAGCAGCTCCGGCCGCCCCTCCCCCACCTTCTTCTCCGGCGAGCTTTGTAGAGAGAAGGGGGAGCTTCTCTCTCTAGGTTTTTTTTTAGAAAGAGGAATTGTGTGATTTGTGTTGTGTTTTTTTTGTTAAAACCCTTTTATAGTGCTTTCTTTTTTTGGTTTGGTCTTGTGCACATGCGCATACTGCAATTCAGTGCTCCATCGCGTTACAGCCCTTGGATCTGGATCATTCCTTGATCTGAGGGCTCCTGTGTCTCTTGATCTTGGATCATGTGTGTGTTATTCTGCGTGAATGTAGTGTAGTTTCTGTTTGGACCGTCAGATCGTTGATCTGACGGTCACTGTGTTTTCAGTATAATCCCTTTGTTTCTATGTTGTTTTTGTGACCCTTGGATCGTTGGATCCAATGGCTGTGATGAGATCTTGGGATTCAGATCTGGACCTCTGGATTCATCCAACGGTCCAGATTAGATCCTGCTGAGCCAATTTTGTTTTTTTTTTAATTAATTGTTCTTTATCATTTTTTAATACTTTTTACACTTTTTTTGACATTTTAATGCTTTTAAAAATTCCAAAAATATTGTTCTTATTATCTTAATTTTCTCTAATTTTTAAAACCCATCCTATTTGTTTTCTTTTAAAATTTTCTATTTATTTCTTATATGATGATCTTAATTGTTGCTTGTCTTTATTCCTTGCTTTTTATTTCTTATGTCTCATTCACCATGATATTTCTTATGCTTACTAACGATTTAATTTTTGTCTTGAATCATAGCATGCACATTTAATTTTCTCATCATCTTATTTTGTCATTGATTTAGTGTGTATAAATAGGGAATTGATGTAATTTTATTTCTTGCATTTTTATTTTGGCATAAAGGCCTTAGGGTTGTATTTAGGAATTGATGTAATAATCTAGGTAACACACGCACCGACACTTGCACCGACACTACCACAATTTATTTACCGCTTTCCGTTCGCTTTTACGACGTTACGTTAGTTTAGAAAAATCATTTTTCTTAAAAAAATCAAATACGCAAAACTTCAAAATCATTTTCTTAACAACATTTTCTCTTTATTTTCTTAATCAAATTCTCAATCAATCTTAATTCAACTTCAACCATTTTTAAATTTTAAAATTAATCAACCTCATTTGTTTTCTTTATCTCATGCCTTGAGGCCTCTTTCTCTTCTTAAAATCCATTTTCAAAAAAAAAACCTTAAAATCAACCTAACCCACCAAAGAAATTCTTGAGTGAACTACGTCGGTTTTGATCCCTTTCCCAAAAAGGGTACGTAGGCAGAGGACTTGTCCTTCCAAATCAAATAAAAATAACCAAAAACATACTTCTTCTCCCTCCATTCTTTCACTTAGATTTTAGGTAATAATTTTTCAAGTAAGCCAAATGAATTTAGCACAAGATAATTTAGGTAAGCGGTTCCTTCGGAGTACCGAAGTCGTTTAGGGTGCTTAACACCTTCCCTATTCGAAACCAACCCCCGAATCCAAAGTCTCGATAAGGGTTTTTACTCATTTTTTCCCTTCCCACGAATAAAAATTGAGAGTTCAAAGATTGACGATTCAAATCAATTAAATGGTTTGATATCCGAAAATCGCGAGCACACGTTTCGACAGGGAGTTATGAATTCAATTAACTTTAGATAATGATTAGACTAAAGTTTTATAAGATAGAAAGTTTTGGATTTTTAATTGAAAGTAAATAATAAAAGAAAAGATAAAAGCCTTGGGGTCATTAGTTCATCCTAACGACAAGTCCTTCTCAAACCAAACTATTAAACTTATAACTTTATGTTAGACCTAATTTCTCAAGACAGTTTCTCTTTTATTCCTCTAGCAACCAAGCCTATTTCGCTGACTTGATTACTATTAGATTTTGGTTCCTCTAACAACCAAGCCTATTTCGCTGACTTGATTGTTATTAGTTCCCTTGAAGATCGAAACTATATGTCTTAAAGATTGCAAAGCCTATTTTGCTGACTTTGCAATCCTTGTCTAAATTCACTTGTTTGAATATCAAAGCTCCACTTTCGTTTTATGAATTGATATTTAAGATGATGGATAAACAATTATACAAACCCTCCACTTTCGTTTCCACAGTTTCATAATGGTTGATCCATGTTAAAGTGGTGAAGTTAGATAAGGAATTAGGGTTACATAAGATTAAGGTTTAAAGCTTGGTTTGATTAGGATTATGTCATTAGACTTATCCAACAATCCCAAGACAAGAGAAGTCTACTCACTGACGTTCATTGTAGACAAGGAGAAGAAGAGAGAAAACATAAAAGTAAATAACAAAGAAAGTAAAATGAACTTTTATTAGAAAGACAATTGTCACATATTGTATTCCAAGAAAAGATGATTATTTGTGATGGATGGCTACTCTATTTATAGCATACATTTGACTTAAAATCTAAGCAATTACATTCGGGCTAAAAATAGAGTAGCTTAAAATCTAAACAAAAGTAGCAAAAGACACTCTGGAGGGTGGCACACGGCCGTGCCAATGCTAGCACGGGCCGTGCCAAGCTTCTGACTTTAGGGGAGACATATTTTGTCTTCCAATCTTTGTATTTTCGTACCGAATCAGCTCCAAGTCCCTTTCTTTTGCTCCAAGACTCAACCAATATTGATTCCTAAAATATAATAAAATTCAATTTGTAGTAAACTATCTTAAAAAGGAAATAATATTAATATAAAATAAATAAAAATCTAATTAAAACTAAACTAAATAATATCTAGAAATAGGTAATAAATGACTCATCAGCATGTATATATTTGATCACTCTGATTTATATTCCGCTGTAACTGTTGAGGTTTACATACATGTCTATCGGTTTTTGAATTTTGAATAAGACGTAGTCTCTATTTCTTGAATAAATGTATTATTCGCATGTTTAATTGCTTTAATAGAAATAGGAGCGTTATAGATGGCATAACTTTACGGCCAAAAAACATGAAACTGCCTCCTTTAGAGCAAAGGATAAAGAGTGGATTTTGTAAATTCCATGGGTTTTTAGGCCATAACTTATCTCGTTGTACTCGTTTCAGGGATTCTGTGTAGAAGGCTCTCGATGAGGGAAGGCTGCAGTTTGGGGAAAAAACTAAACAGCCAATGCAAGTTGATGTTGATCCCTTGAAGAAAGCTGACTCCATGTACGATGAAGTGATTAGTATAAACATGGTAGATATTGCAGAAGAATTTGACAGCGAACTCCCTATCAAAGCGCAGGCACTGAAAGAAAATCCACAGGCTGATGTTGAGATTGTTACTAAGCACCATCAATCAGAGAATGCAATGGTTACTGAGGACCAGTTTGCTGAAATGGTGAAGGTGGCATACCCTAAGGTTGAGGAATATCTAATTGATTTTTTAAACAGGTGCAAGATCTCTAATACCAATGCCATGCTTTGTCCAAGGTGCAGTGCAATCTTTGACAAAAAAGCTGCAAAGTCTGTCGAAGGATTTCAACCACAGATAAAGCGCAAGGGAGGATGGGTGGACAACCGCTCAAAGTTCGGTTTCGGCAAGATAGGTGTCTCATACAAGATGAAATCCTCAGAGAATCGCCCAGGCGGGAATCATAAGAAGACATTCAATCCACCTGCAGGATCCCCTACAGATACTTGTTCTTTTCAGGGGGCAAAAAAATCTGGCTATTCCGCCCCACCAACCAAATGGGTGAAAAAAGTGCCTCCCCATTCTATTTTTAGTTGGAATCAATTGGAAAAGGCTTTCCATTAACAATTCGACATGGTTCAATCCAACATTAGTTTGAAAGAACTCGTTAGCGTTCGACGTAAAACTCATGAGTCAATAGACAATTATCTGAATAGATTCTGTCTTCTTAAGGCCAGATGCTTTACATTAGTGCCGGAACATGAATAGGTTGAAATGGCCGCAGGCGGCCTACATTATTCTATTCGAAAGAAGTTGGATACTCAATACCTTAGAGATATGGCATACCTGGCAGACAGAGTCCGACAAGTCGAGAGGCTTAAGGCTGAAAAATCCTGGACAAACAAGTTCCCTAAAAGGGAAAAGGTTTCCTACGTAGACACAGGAGACAGTGACCCATAATTCGATTAGGGATCAGATATTGTCGAAGAGAATGAAATTAATCTTGCAGAATTAAAAGATGGAGCGCCCTATGCCTGCAAACTACTAAGGCCATCGAATGGAAAGAATCCTGAAGAACCTAAAAACGACAAATATCCTCCTAAAACATATACTTTCGATATTTCTAAATGTGAAGAGATCTTCGATCTTTTAGTCACTGATGGCATAACTTTACGGCCAAAAAACATGAAACTGCCTCCTTTAGAGCAAAGGATAAAGAGAGGATTTTGTAAATTCCATGGGTTTTTAGACCATAACTTATCTCGTTGTACCCGTTTCAGAAATTTTGTGCAGAAGGATCTCGATGAGGGAAGGCTGCAGTTTGGGGAAAAAACTAAATAGCCAATGCAAGTTGATGTTGATCCCTTGAAGAAAGCTAACTCCATGTACGCCAAAGTGATTGGTATAAACATGGTAGATATTGCAGAAGAATTTGACAGTGAACTCCCTTTCAAAGCGCAGGCACTGAAAGAAAATCCACAGGCTGATGTTGAGATTGTTACTAAGCACCATCAATCAGAGAATGCAATGGTTACTGAGGACCAGTTTGCTGAAATGGTGAAGGTGGCATACCCTAAGGTTGAGGAAAATCTAATTGATTTTTTAAACAGGTGCAAGATCTCTAGTACCAATGCCATGCTTTGTCCAAGGTACAGTGCAATCTTTGACAAAAAAGCTGCAAAGTCTGTCGAAGGATTTCAACCACAGATAAAGCGCAAGGGAGGATGGGTGGACAACCGCTCAAAGTTCGGTTTCGGCAAGAGAGGTGTCTCATACAAGATGAAATCCTCAGAGAATCGCCCAGGCGGGAATCATAAGAAGACATTTAATCCACCTGCAGGATCCCCTACAGATACTTGTTCTTTTCAGGGGGCAAAAAAATCTGGCTATTCCGCCCCACCAACCAAATGGGTGAAAAAAGTGCCTCCCCATTCTATTTTTAGTTGGAATCAATTGGAAAAGGCTTTCCATTAACAATTCGACATGGCTCAATCCAACATTAGTTTGAAAGAACTCGTTAGCGTTCGACGTAAAACTCATGAGTCAATAGACAATTATCTGAATAGATTCTGTCTTCTTAAGGCCAGATGCTTTACATTAGTGCCGGAACATGAATTGGTTGAAATGGCCGCAGGCGGCCTAAATTATTCTATTCGAAAGAAGTTGGATACTCAATACCTTAGAGATATGGCATACCTGGCAGACAGAGTCCGACAAGTCGAGAGGCTTAAGGCTGAAAAATCCTGGACAAACAAGTTCCCTAAAAGGGAAAAGGTTTCCTACGTAGACACAGGAGACAGTGACCCATAATTCGATTAGGGATCAGATATTGTCGAAGAGAATGAAATTAATCTTGCAGAATTAAAAGATGGAGCGCCCTATGCCTGCAAACTACTAAGGCCATCGAATGGAAAGAATCCTGAAGAACCTAAAAACGACAAATATCCTCCTAAAACATATACTTTCGATATTTCTATATGTGAAGAGATCTTCGATCTTTTAGTCACTGATGGCATAACTTTACGGCCAAAAAACATGAAACTGCCTCCTTTAGAGCAAAGGATAAAGAGAGGATTTTGTAAATTCCATGGGTTTTTAGACCATAACTTATCTCGTTGTACTCGTTTCAGAAATTCTGTGCAGAAGGATCTCGATGAGGAAAGGATGCAGTTTGGGGAAAAAACTAAACAGCCAATGCAAGTTGATGTTGATCCCTTGAAGAAAGCTGACTCCATGTACGCCAAAGTGATTGGTATAAACATGGTAGATATTGCAGAAGAATTTGACAGTGAACTCCCTTTCAAAGCGCAGGCACTGAAAGAAAATCCACAGGCTGATGTTGAGATTGTTACTAAGCACCATCAATCAGAGAATGCAATGGTTACTGAGGACCAGTTTGCTGAAATGGTGAAGGTGGCATACCCTAAGGTTGAGGAAAATCTAATTGATTTTTTAAACAGGTGCAAGATCTCTAGTACCAATGCCATGCTTTGTCCAAGGTACAGTGCAATCTTTGACAAAAAAGCTGCAAAGTCTGTCGAAGGATTTCAACCACAGATAAAGCGCAAGGGAGGATGGGTGGACAACCGCTCAAAGTTCGGTTTCGGCAAGAGAGGTGTCTCATACAAGATGAAATCCTCAGAGAATCGCCCAGGCGGGAATCATAAGAAGACATTTAATCCACCTGCAGGATCCCCTACAGATACTTGTTCTTTTCAGGGGGCAAAAAAATCTGGCTATTCCGCCCCACCAACCAAATGGGTGAAAAAAGTGCCTCCCCATTCTATTTTTAGTTGGAATCAATTGGAAAAGGCTTTCCATTAACAATTCGACATGGCTCAATCCAACATTAGTTTGAAAGAACTCGTTAGCGTTCGACGTAAAACTCATGAGTCAATAGACAATTATCTGAATAGATTCTGTCTTCTTAAGGCCAGATGCTTTACATTAGTGCCGGAACATGAATTGGTTGAAATGGCCGCAGGCGGCCTAAATTATTCTATTCGAAAGAAGTTGGATACTCAATACCTTAGAGATATGGCATACCTGGCAGACAGAGTCCGACAAGTCGAGAGGCTTAAGGCTGAAAAATCCTGGACAAACAAGTTCCCTAAAAGGGAAAAGGTTTCCTACGTAGACACAGGAGACAGTGACCCATAATTCGATTAGGGATCAGATATTGTCGAAGAGAATGAAATTAATCTTGCAGAATTAAAAGATGGAGCGCCCTATGCCTGCAAACTACTAAGGCCATCGAATGGAAAGAATCCTGAAGAACCTAAAAACGACAAATATCCTCCTAAAACATATACTTTCGATATTTCTATATGTGAAGAGATCTTCGATCTTTTAGTCACTGATGGCATAACTTTACGGCCAAAAAACATGAAACTGCCTCCTTTAGAGCAAAGGATAAAGAGAGGATTTTGTAAATTCCATGGGTTTTTAGACCATAACTTATCTCGTTGTACTCGTTTCAGAAATTCTGTGCAGAAGGATCTCGATGAGGAAAGGATGCAGTTTGGGGAAAAAACTAAACAGCCAATGCAAGTTGATGTTGATCCCTTGAAGAAAGCTGACTCCATGTACGCCAAAGTGATTGGTATAAACATGGTAGATATTGCAGAAGAATTTGACAGTGAACTCCCTTTCAAAGCGCAGGCACTGAAAGAAAATCCACAGGCTGATGTTGAGATTGTTACTAAGCACCATCAATCAGAGAATGCAATGGTTACTGAGGACCAGTTTGCTGAAATGGTGAAGGTGGCATACCCTAAGGTTGAGGAAAATCTAATTGATTTTTTAAACAGGTGCAAGATCTCTAGTACCAATGCCATGCTTTGTCCAAGGTACAGTGCAATCTTTGACAAAAAAGCTGCAAAGTCTGTCGAAGGATTTCAACCACAGATAAAGCGCAAGGGAGGATGGGTGGACAACCGCTCAAAGTTCGGTTTCGGCAAGAGAGGTGTCTCATACAAGATGAAATCCTCAGAGAATCGCCCAGGCGGGAATCATAAGAAGACATTTAATCCACCTGCAGGATCCCCTACAGATACTTGTTCTTTTCAGGGGGCAAAAAAATCTGGCTATTCCGCCCCACCAACCAAATGGGTGAAAAAAGTGCCTCCCCATTCTATTTTTAGTTGGAATCAATTGGAAAAGGCTTTCCATTAACAATTCGACATGGCTCAATCCAACATTAGTTTGAAAGAACTCGTTAGCGTTCGACGTAAAACTCATGAGTCAATAGACAATTATCTGAATAGATTCTGTCTTCTTAAGGCCAGATGCTTTACATTAGTGCCGGAACATGAATTGGTTGAAATGGCCGCAGGCGGCCTAAATTATTCTATTCGAAAGAAGTTGGATACTCAATACCTTAGAGATATGGCATACCTGGCAGACAGAGTCCGACAAGTCGAGAGGCTTAAGGCTGAAAAATCCTGGACAAACAAGTTCCCTAAAAGGGAAAAGGTTTCCTACGTAGACACAGGAGACAGTGACCCATAATTCGATTAGGGATCAGATATTGTCGAAGAGAATGAAATTAATCTTGCAGAATTAAAAGATGGAGCGCCCTATGCCTGCAAACTACTAAGGCCATCGAATGGAAAGAATCCTGAAGAACCTAAAAACGACAAATATCCTCCTAAAACATATACTTTCGATATTTCTATATGTGAAGAGATCTTCGATCTTTTAGTCACTGATGGCATAACTTTACGGCCAAAAAACATGAAACTGCCTCCTTTAGAGCAAAGGATAAAGAGAGGATTTTGTAAATTCCATGGGTTTTTAGACCATAACTTATCTCGTTGTACTCGTTTCAGAAATTCTGTGCAGAAGGATCTCGATGAGGAAAGGATGCAGTTTGGGGAAAAAACTAAACAGCCAATGCAAGTTGATGTTGATCCCTTGAAGAAAGCTGACTCCATGTACGCCAAAGTGATTGGTATAAACATGGTAGATATTGCAGAAGAATTTGACAGTGAACTCCCTATCAAAGCGCAGGCACTGAAAGAAAATCGACAGGCTGATGTTGACATTTTTACTAAGCACCATCAATCAGAGAATGCAATGGTTACTGAGAACCAGTTTGCTGAAATGGTGAAGGTGGCATACCCTAAGGTTGAGGAAATTCTAATTGATTTTTTAAACAGGTGCAAGATCTCTAATACCAATGCCATGCTTTGTCCAAGGTGCAGTGCAATCTTTGACAAAAAAGCTGCAAAGTCTGTCGAAGGATTTCAACCACAGATAAAGCGCAAGGGAGGATGGGTGGACAACCGCTCAAAGTTCGGTTTCGGCAAGAGAGGTGTCTCATACAAGATGAAATCCTCAGAGAATCGCCTAGGCGGGAATCATAAGAAGACATTTAATCCACCTGCAGGATCCCCTACAGATACTTGTTCTTTTCAGGGGGCAAAAAAATCTGGCTATTCCGCCCCACCAACCAAATGGGTTAAAAAAGTGCCTCCCCATTCTATTTTTAGTTGGAATCAATTGGAAAAGACTTTCCATTAACAATTCGACATGGCTCAATCCAACATTAGTTTGAAAGAACTCGTTAGCGTTCGACGTAAAACTCATGAGTCAATAGACAATTATTTGAATAGATTCTGTCTTCTTAAGGCCAGATGCTTTACATTAGTGCCGGAACATGAATTGGTTGAAATGGCCGCAGGCGGCCTACATTATTCTATTCGAAAGAAGTTGGATACTCAATACCTTAGAGATATGGCATACCTGGCAGACAGAGTCCGTCAAGTCGAGAGGCTTAAGGCTGAAAAATCCTGGACAAACAAGTTCCCTAAAAGGGAAAAGGTTTCCTACGTAGACACAGGAGACAGTGACCCATAATTCGATTAGGGATCAGATATTGTCGAAGAGAATGAAATTAATCTTGCAGAATTAAAAGATGGAGCGCCCTATGCCTGCAAACTACTAAGGCCATTGAATGGAAAGAATCCTGAAGAACCTAAAAACGACAAATATCCTCCTAAAACATATACTTTCGATATTTCTATATGTGAAGAGATCTTCGATCTTTTAGTCACTGATGGCATAACTTTACGGCCAAAAAACATGAAACTGCCTCCTTTAGAGCAAAGGATAAAGAGAGGATTTTGTAAATTCCATGGGTTTTTAGACCATAACTTATCTCGTTGTACCTGTTTCAGAAATTCTGTGCAGAAGGATCTCGATGAGGAAAGGCTGCAGTTTGGGGAAAAAACTAAATAGCCAATGCAAGTTGATGTTGATCCCTTGAAGAAAGCTGACTCCATGTACGCCAAAGTGATTGGTATAAACATGGTAGATATTGCAGAAGAATTTGACAGTGAACTCCCTTTCAAAGCGCAGGCACTGAAAGAAAATCCACAGGCTGATGTTGAGATTGTTACTAAGCACCATCAATCAGAGAATGCAATGGTTACTGAGGACCAGTTTGCTGAAATGGTGAAGGTGGCATACCCTAAGGTTGAGGAAAATCTAATTGATTTTTTAAACAGGTGCAAGATCTCTAGTACCAATGCCATGCTTTGTCCAAGGTACAGTGCAATCTTTGACAAAAAAGCTGCAAAGTCTGTCGAAGGATTTCAACCACAGATAAAGCGCAAGGGAGGATGGGTGGACAACCGCTCAAAGTTCGGTTTCGGCAAGAGAGGTGTCTCATACAAGATGAAATCCTCAGAGAATCGCCCAGGCGGGAATCATAAGAAGACATTTAATCCACCTGCAGGATCCCCTACAGATACTTGTTCTTTTCAGGGGGCAAAAAAATCTGGCTATTCCGCCCCACCAACCAAATGGGTGAAAAAAGTGCCTCCCCATTCTATTTTTAGTTGGAATCAATTGGAAAAGGCTTTCCATTAACAATTCGACATGGCTCAATCCAACATTAGTTTGAAAGAACTCGTTAGCGTTCGACGTAAAACTCATGAGTCAATAGACAATTATCTGAATAGATTCTGTCTTCTTAAGGCCAGATGCTTTACATTAGTGCCGGAACATGAATTGGTTGAAATGGCCGCAGGCGGCCTAAATTATTCTATTCGAAAGAAGTTGGATTCTCAATACCTTAGAGATATGGCATACCTGGCAGACAGAGTCCGACAAGTCGAGAGGCTTAAGGCTGAAAAATCCTGGACAAACAAGTTCCCTAAAAGGGAAAAGGTTTCCTACGTAGACACAGGAGACAGTGACCCATAATTCGATTAGGGATCAAATATTGTCGAAGAGAATGAAATTAATCTTGCAGAATTAAAAGATGGAGCGCCCTATGCCTGCAAACTACTAAGGCCATCGAATGGAAAGAATCCTGAAGAACCTAAAAACGACAAATATCCTCCTAAAACATATACTTTCGATATTTCTATATGTGAAGAGATCTTCGATCTTTTAGTCACTGATGGCATAACTTTACGGCCAAAAAACATGAAACTGCCTCCTTTAGAGCAAAGGATAAAGAGAGGATTTTGTAAATTCCATGGGTTTTTAGACCATAACTTATCTCGTTGTACTCGTTTCAGAAATTCTGTGCAGAAGGATCTCGATGAGGAAAGGATGCAGTTTGGGGAAAAAACTAAACAGCCAATGCAAGTTGATGTTGATCCCTTGAAGAAAGCTGACTCCATGTACGCCAAAGTGATTGGTATAAACATGGTAGATATTGCAGAAGAATTTGACAGTGAACTCCCTATCAAAGCGCAGGCACTGAAAGAAAATCGACAGGCTGATGTTGACATTTTTACTAAGCACCATCAATCAGAGAATGCAATGGTTACTGAGAACCAGTTTGCTGAAATGGTGAAGGTGGCATACCCTAAGGTTGAGGAAATTCTAATTGATTTTTTAAACAGGTGCAAGATCTCTAATACCAATGCCATGCTTTGTCCAAGGTGCAGTGCAATCTTTGACAAAAAAGCTGCAAAGTCTGTCGAAGGATTTCAACCACAGATAAAGCGCAAGGGAGGATGGGTGGACAACCGCTCAAAGTTCGGTTTCGGCAAGATAGGTGTCTCATACAAGATGAAATCCTCAGAGAATCGCCCAGGCGGGAATCATAAGAAGACATTCAATCCACCTGCAGGATCCCCTACAGATACTTGTTCTTTTCAGGGGGCAAAAAAATCTGGCTATTCCGCCCCACCAACCAAATGGGTTAAAAAAGTGCCTCCCCATTCTATTTTTAGTTGGAATCAATTGGAAAAGACTTTCCATTAACAATTCGACATGGCTCAATCCAACATTAGTTTGAAAGAACTCGTTAGCGTTCGACGTAAAACTCATGAGTCAATAGACAATTATTTGAATAGATTCTGTCTTCTTAAGGCCAGATGCTTTACATTAGTGCCGGAACATGAATTGGTTGAAATGGCCGCAGGCGGCCTACATTATTCTATTCGAAAGAAGTTGGATACTCAATACCTTAGAGATATGGCATACCTGGCAGACAGAGTCCGTCAAGTCGAGAGGCTTAAGGCTGAAAAATCCTGGACAAACAAGTTCCCTAAAAGGGAAAAGGTTTCCTACGTAGACACAGGAGACAGTGACCCATAATTCGATTAGGGATCAGATATTGTCGAAGAGAATGAAATTAATCTTGCAGAATTAAAAGATGGAGCGCCCTATGCCTGCAAACTACTAAGGCCATTGAATGGAAAGAATCCTGAAGAACCTAAAAACGACAAATATCCTCCTAAAACATATACTTTCGATATTTCTAAATGTGAAGAGATCTTCGATCTTTTAGTCACTGATGGCATAACTTTACGGCCAAAAAACATGAAACTGCCTCCTTTAGAGCAAAGGATAAAGAGAGGATTTTGTAAATTCCATGGGTTTTTAGACCATAACTTATCTCGTTGTACCCGTTTCAGAAATTCTGTGCAGAAGGATCTCGATGAGGAAAGGCTGCAGTTTGGGGAAAAAACTAAATAGCCAATGCAAGTTGATGTTGATCCCTTGAAGAAAGCTAACTCCATGTACGCCAAAGTGATTGGTATAAACATGGTAGATATTGCAGAAGAATTTGACAGTGAACTCCCTTTCAAAGCGCAGGCACTGAAAGAAAATCCACAGGCTGATGTTGAGATTGTTACTAAGCACCATCAATCAGAGAATGCAATGGTTACTGAGGACCAGTTTGCTGAAATGGTGAAGGTGGCATACCCTAAGGTTGAGGAAAATCTAATTGATTTTTTAAACAGGTGCAAGATCTCTAGTACCAATGCCATGCTTTGTCCAAGGTACAGTGCAATCTTTGACAAAAAAGCTGCAAAGTCTGTCGAAGGATTTCAACCACAGATAAAGCGCAAGGGAGGATGGGTGGACAACCGCTCAAAGTTCGGTTTCGGCAAGAGAGGTGTCTCATACAAGATGAAATCCTCAGAGAATCGCCCAGGCGGGAATCATAAGAAGACATTTAATCCACCTGCAGGATCCCCTACAGATACTTGTTCTTTTCAGGGGGCAAAAAAATCTGGCTATTCCGCCCCACCAACCAAATGGGTGAAAAAAGTGCCTCCCCATTCTATTTTTAGTTGGAATCAATTGGAAAAGGCTTTCCATTAACAATTCGACATGGCTCAATCCAACATTAGTTTGAAAGAACTCGTTAGCGTTCGACGTAAAACTCATGAGTCAATAGACAATTATCTGAATAGATTCTGTCTTCTTAAGGCCAGATGCTTTACATTAGTGCCGGAACATGAATTGGTTGAAATGGCCGCAGGCGGCCTAAATTATTCTATTCGAAAGAAGTTGGATTCTCAATACCTTAGAGATATGGCATACCTGGCAGACAGAGTCCGACAAGTCGAGAGGCTTAAGGCTGAAAAATCCTGGACAAACAAGTTCCCTAAAAGGGAAAAGGTTTCCTACGTAGACACAGGAGACAGTGACCCATAATTCGATTAGGGATCAAATATTGTCGAAGAGAATGAAATTAATCTTGCAGAATTAAAAGATGGAGCGCCCTATGCCTGCAAACTACTAAGGCCATCGAATGGAAAGAATCCTGAAGAACCTAAAAACGACAAATATCCTCCTAAAACATATACTTTCGATATTTCTATATGTGAAGAGATCTTCGATCTTTTAGTCACTGATGGCATAACTTTACGGCCAAAAAACATGAAATTGCCTCCTTTAGAGCAAAGGATAAAGAGAGGATTTTGTAAATTCCATGGGTTTTTAGACCATAACTTATCTCGTTGTACTCGTTTCAGAAATTCTGTGCAGAAGGATCTCGATGAGGAAAGGCTGCAGTTTGGGGAAAAAACTAAACAGCCAATGCAAGTTGATGTTGATCCCTTGAAGAAAGCTGACTCCATGTACGCCAAAGTGATTGGTATAAACATGGTAGATATTGCAGAAGAATTTGACAGTGAACTCCCTATCAAAGCGCAGGCACTGAAAGAAAATCCACAGGCTGATGTTGACATTTTTACTAAGCACCATCAATCAGAGAATGCAATGGTTACTGAGGACCAGTTTGCTGAAATGGTGAAGGTGGCATACCCTAAGGTTGAGGAAATTCTAATTGATTTTTTAAACAGGTGCAAGATCTCTAATACCAATGCCATGCTTTGTCCAAGGTGCAGTGCAATCTTTGACAAAAAAGCTGCAAAGTCTGTCGAAGGATTTCAACCACAGATAAAGCGCAAGGGAGGATGGGTGGACAACCGCTCAAAGTTCGGTTTCGGCAAGAGAGGTGTCTCATACAAGATGAAATCCTCAGAGAATCACCTAGGCGGGAATCATAAGAAGACATTTAATCCACCTGCAGGATCCCCTACAGATACTTGTTCTTTTCAGGGTGCAAAAAAATCTGGCTATTCCGCCCCACCAACCAAATGGGTTAAAAAAGTGCCTCCCCATTCTATTTTTAGTAGGACTCAATTGGAAAAGGCTTTCCATTAACAATTCGACATGGCTCAATCCAACATTAGTTTGAAAGAAATCGTTAGCGTTCGACGTAAAACTCATGAGTCAATAGACAATTATTTGAATAGATTCTGTCTTCTTAAGGCCAGATGCTTTACATTAGTGCCGGAACATGAATTGGTTGAAATGGCCGCAGGCGGCCTACATTATTCTATTCGAAAGAAGTTGGATACTCAATACCTTAGAGATATGGCATACCTGGCAGACAGAGTCCGTCAAGTCGAGAGGCTTAAGGCTGAAAAATCCTGGACAAACAAGTTCCCTAAAAGGGAAAAGGTTTCCTACGTAGACACAGGAGACAGTTGTAACGCCCACTTTCGTTTAATCGTTATTTAATCGAGTTTAGGTGATTATATTATATTTATATAATATATGTATGATTTTGATATGTTTTGATAAATTGTGGTGATTTTGGTGATTTGATTATGATATGAGATTTATTTTATTGTTAAATAAAATAAAGATTTGAAAAATATTTAGTTGAGGGCTGTTTTGATATTTTAGATAGTTTTGGGGGAGAAAGTGAGATAAGATAAGTTATTAGAAAGAGGTATAAATAGGAGAAGACCTAATATTTTAGAAACTCATTGTACGTGAAAACTTTTGGAAAAGGGAGAAAAAGCTTAGAGAGGAGCAAGAGACCAAGAGGGCTGCGATTTTCTTCATAACCAGGTAAGGGTGGGGCTAATAACTCAGTAGCATTAACCTCTGTAATTCTGATGATTAGTTGACGAAGTTAGGATTGATTTAGTGAAGTTTTGGAATTAGGTCAAAACCCTAAAATTTGAGAATAAACGGTAAAACTTGTTTAGATTGATGTAAGAATTGCCCTGTAACCTTAGAATATGTTTAGGATGAATTCTGGAACCAAAACCAAGCTTAGAACCATGTGAAACGTCGGAATTTTGTGATTTTAGGAAGCCTGGCCGTAGCGACATTCATCGCTCGCCACGGCGAGCTATGATCCTCGCCTCGCGAGTGATGAACTTCATCGCTCGCCACGCGAGCCCCTTTCCTTCGCCTCGCGAGTTGTTTGGTGCAACTCGCCATGGCGAGCAACCTTCCTCGCCTCGCGAGCTTAGGCAGAGTGCATGTCATATGTTGTATTTTCGACTTTTTAGTTGGACCTTGAGTGCCTTTAAGTGCCTAGACATACCCAGAGATGATTAGGAATGGTTTTAGGACAGGATTGAACCCAGAACAACATCAGTTTGGGAGATTAGTGTTACTCGCCATGGCGAGTAAGTACTCTCGCCTCGCGAGTACAACCAGAATGTAGTTGCTTGAGTGTTTGTGCGATCTGTGTCGCATGTGTTGATCAAGAGTGAACCCCTAATTGGTATTGAGACCTAGTGGAGACGTTTAATGCAGCCTGTAGAGTTGTTTAAGTTGTGCTGATATTAAATGGACATGAACTAATGTATTGTACATTCATGCAAGATATGAAAACTTGATAATGATGTAATTTATGTGCTATTGATATAATGATATCATTTTGTCTATGTGATCTGTTTATGCTACTTCCGTTGTTTAACTAAGTGCATAAGTATATGATGAAGTTTAGCTCCAAATTATTGGATGCATGTTGATAAGTCGATTACGTTGTTTTGTTCATATGTGTCCATGCATAGCATAACATTGAGCTTTGTCCTCACCACGAAAATTAGGAGCTTTGTCCTCCGCACGTTTTATAGGAGCTCTGTCCTCCGCACGATAAAAGTATATTAATACTTATGATGACGATTGGTACCACATGCATATATGGAGTCTAGGAGCATTGTCACATTGTCATGATTAAGATGCCTTGTTGATAATGATTGAATATGTGATTACGTGATACGTGCTTATTGATTATGTTATGTTATCCCTAATTAATGGATACATGGTTACGTGTTAAAAGTTTAGCAATTATGCAAAGTTAATTAATGAAATGACCATGTTGTTAACTTATGATTCTTAATTGCATTGTTTAATGTTAATCTGTTATGAAATCTCACCCCTTCTGTTTGAATGTTACCTCGACCGTGGGTAACGTGCAGGTGACCGAGCTTAGTGTGCTGTTCCGTCGTGAGTGGCCTTGCCTTCACTGTGTCTTCTAGGTCGCTCTGATACGTAACGGGATGGGGCTTTATGAATTATGCATGCTTCATTCTATTACGTGACTTTTATGCTATTTATGACTATGAACTGATTTCTTTTAAGAATTATGATGAGGCCTGCGTGCCAAAACCGATTTATGGATTACGAACTAAATTCCGCTGCAATGTTAAGAATATTATGTTAAATCATTATTTAACCGTCTTGGATTATGTTATATGTGATATCCCGTTGTTTATGATGCTACTCTGATAAATGCTATGTTTTTAAAGAAATTTTGATGTTGGGAAAACGGGGTGTTACAACAGTGACCCATAATTCGATTAGGGATCAGATATTGTCGAAGAGAATGAAATTAATCTTGCAGAATTAAAAGATGGAGCGCCCTATGCCTGCAAACTACTAAGGCCATCGAATGGAAAGAATCCTAAAGAACCTAAAAACGACAAATATCCTCCTAAAACATATACTTTCGATATTTCTAAATGTGAAGAGATCTTCGATCTTTTAGTCACTGATGGCATAACTTTACGGCCAAAAAACATGAAACTGCCTCCTTTAGAGCAAAGGATAAAGAGAGGATTTTGTAAATTCCATGGGTTTTTAGACCATAACTTATCTCGTTGTACCCGTTTCAGAAATTCTGTGCAGAAGGATCTCGATGAGGAAAGGCTGCAGTTTGGGGAAAAAACTAAACAGCCAATGCAAGTTGATGTTGATCCCTTGAAGAAAGCTGACTCCATGTACGCCAAAGTGATTGGTATAAACATGGTAGATATTGCAGAAGAATTTGACAGTGAACTCCCTATCAAAGCGCAGGCACTGAAAGAAAATCCACAGGCTGATGTTGACATTTTTACTAAGCACCATCAATCAGAGAATGCAATGGTTACTGAGGACCAGTTTGCTGAAATGGTGAAGGTGGCATACCCTAAGGTTGAGGAAATTCTAACTGATTTTTTAAACAGGTGCAAGATCTCTAATACCAATGCCATGCTTTGTCCAAGGTGCAGTGCAATCTTTGACAAAAAAGCTGCAAAGTCTGTCGAAGGATTTCAACCACAGATAAAGCGCAAGGGAGGATGGGTGGACAACCGCTCAAAGTTCGGTTTCAGCAAGAGAGGTGTCTCATACAAGATGAAATCCTCAGAGAATCGCCAAGGCGGGAATCATAAGAAGACATTTAATCCACTTGCAGGATCCCCTACAGATACTTGTTCTTTTCAGGGGGCAAAAAAATCTGGCTATTCCGCCCCACCAACCAAATGGGTTAAAAAAGTGCCTCCCCATTCTATTTTTAGTTGGAATCAATTGGAAAAGGCTTTCCATTAACAATTCGACATGGCTCAATCCAACATTAGTTTGAAAGAACTCGTTAGCGTTCGACGTAAAACTCATGAGTCAATAGACAATTATCTGAATAGATTCTGTCTTCTTAAGGCCAGATGCTTTACATTAGTGCCGGAACATGAATTGGTTGAAATGGCCGCAGGCGGCCTAAATTATTCTATTCGAAAGAAGTTGGATACTCAATACCTTTGAGATATGGCATACCTGGCAGACAGAGTCCGACAAGTCGAGAGGCTTAAGGCTGAAAAATCCTGGACAAACAAGTTCCCTAAAAGGGAAAAGGTTTCCTACGTAGACACAGGAGACAGTGACCCATAATTCGATTAGGGATCAGATATTGTCGAAGAGAATGAAATTAATCTTGCAGAATTAAAAGATGGAGCGGCCTATGCCTGCAAACTACTAAGGCCATCGAATGGAAAGAATCCTGAAGAACCTAAAAACGACAAATATCCTCCTAAAACATATACTTTCGATATTTCTATATGTGAAGAGATCTTCGATCTTTTAGTCACTGATGGCATAACTTTACGGCCAAAAAACATGAAACTGCCTCCTTTAGAGCAAAGGATAAAGAGAGGATTTTGTAAATTCCATGGGTTTTTAGACCATAACTTATCTCGTTGTACTCGTTTCAGAAATTCTGTGCAGAAGGATCTCGATGAGGAAAGGCTGCAGTTTGGGGAAAAAACTAAACAGCCAATGCAAGTTGATGTTGATCCCTTGAAGAAAGCTGACTCCATGTACGCCAAAGTGATTGGTATAAACATGGTAGATATTGCAGAAGAATTTGACAGTGAACTCCCTATCAAAGCGCAGGCACTGAAAGAAAATCCACAGGCTGATGTTGACATTTTTACTAAGCACCATCAATCAGAGAATGCAATGGTTACTGAGGACCAGTTTGCTGAAATGGTGAAGGTGGCATACCCTAAGGTTGAGGAAATTCTAATTGATTTTTTAAACAGGTGCAAGATCTCTAATACCAATGCCATGCTTTGTCCAAGGTGCAGTGCAATCTTTGACAAAAAAGCTGCAAAGTCTGTCGAAGGATTTCAACCACAGATAAAGCGCAAGGGAGGATGGGTGGACAACCGCTCAAAGTTCGGTTTCGGCAAGAGAGGTGTCTCATACAAGATGAAATCCTCAGAGAATCGCCAAGGCGGGAATCATAAGAAGACATTTAATCCACCTGCAGGATCCCCTACAGATACTTGTTCTTTTCAGGGGGCAAAAAAATCTGGCTATTCCGCCCCACCAACCAAATGGGTTAAAAAAGTGCCTCCCCATTCTATTTTTAGTTGGAATCAATTGGAAAAGGCTTTCCATTAACAATTCGACATGGCTCAATCCAACATTAGTTTGAAAGAACTCGTTAGCGTTCGACGTAAAACTCATGAGTCAATAGACAATTATCTGAATAGATTCTGTCTTCTTAAGGCCAGATGCTTTACATTAGTGCCGGAACATGAATTGGTTGAAATGGCCGCAGGCGGCCTACATTATTCTATTCGAAAGAAGTTGGATACTCAATACCTTAGAGATATGGCATACCTGGCAGACAGAGTCCGTCAAGTCGAGAGGCTTAAGGCTGAAAAATCCTGGACAAACAAGTTCCCTAAAAGGGAAAAGGTTTCCTACGTAGACACAGGAGACAGTGACCCATAATTCGATTAGGGATCAGATATTGTCGAAGAGAATGAAATTAATCTTGCAGAATTAAAAGATGGAGCGGCCTATGCCTGCAAACTACTAAGGCCATCGAATGGAAAGAATCCTGAAGAACCTAAAAACGACAAATATCCTCCTAAAACATATACTTTCGATATTTCTATATGTGAAGAGATCTTCGATCTTTTAGTCACTGATGGCATAACTTTACGGCCAAAAAACATGAAACTGCCTCCTTTAGAGCAAAGGATAAAGAGAGGATTTTGTAAATTCCATGGGTTTTTAGACCATAACTTATCTCGTTGTACTCGTTTCAGAAATTCTGTGCAGAAGGATCTCGATGAGGAAAGGCTGCAGTTTGGGGAAAAAACTAAACAGCCAATGCAAGTTGATGTTGATCCCTTGAAGAAAGCTGACTCCATGTACGCCAAAGTGATTGGTATAAACATGGTAGATATTGCAGAAGAATTTGACAGTGAACTCCCTATCAAAGCGCAGGCACTGAAAGAAAATCCACAGGCTGATGTTGACATTTTTACTAAGCACCATCAATCAGAGAATGCAATGGTTACTGAGGACCAGTTTGCTGAAATGGTGAAGGTGGCATACCCTAAGGTTGAGGAAATTCTAACTGATTTTTTAAACAGGTGCAAGATCTCTAATACCAATGCCATGCTTTGTCCAAGGTGCAGTGCAATCTTTGACAAAAAAGCTGCAAAGTCTGTCGAAGGATTTCAACCACAGATAAAGCGCAAGGGAGGATGGGTGGACAACCGCTCAAAGTTCGGTTTCGGCAAGAGAGGTGTCTCATACAAGATGAAATCCTCAGAGAATCGCCAAGGCGGGAATCATAAGAAGACATTTAATCCACCTGCAGGATCCCCTACAGATACTTGTTCTTTTCAGGGGGCAAAAAAATCTGGCTATTCCGCCCCACCAACCAAATGGGTTAAAAAAGTGCCTCCCCATTCTATTTTTAGTTGGAATCAATTGGAAAAGGCTTTCCATTAACAATTCGACATGGCTCAATCCAACATTAGTTTGAAAGAACTCGTTAGCGTTCGACGTAAAACTCATGAGTCAATAGACAATTATCTGAATAGATTCTGTCTTCTTAAGGCCAGATGCTTTACATTAGTGCCGGAACATGAATTGGTTGAAATGGCCGCAGGCGGCCTACATTATTCTATTCGAAAGAAGTTGGATACTCAATACCTTAGAGATATGGCATACCTGGCAGACAGAGTCCGTCAAGTCGAGAGGCTTAAGGCTGAAAAATCCTGGACAAACAAGTTCCCTAAAAGGGAAAAGGTTTCCTACGTAGACACAGGAGACAGTGACCCATAATTCGATTAGGGATCAGATATTGTCGAAGAGAATGAAATTAATCTTGCAGAATTAAAAGATGGAGCGCCCTATGCCTGCAAACTACTAAGGCCATCGAATGGAAAGAATCCTGAAGAACCTAAAAACGACAAATATCCTCCTAAAACATATACTTTCGATATTTCTAAATGTGAAGAGATCTTCGATCTTTTAGTCACTGATGGCATAACTTTACAGCTAAAAAACATGAAACTGCCTCCTTTAGAGCAAAGGATAAAGAGAGGATTTTGTAAATTCCATGGGTTTTTAGACCATAACTTATCTCGTTGTACTCGTTTCAGAAATTCTGTGCAGAAGGATCTCGATGAGGAAAGGCTGCTGTTTGGGGAAAAAACTAAACAGCCAATGCAAGTTGATGTTGATCCCTTGAAGAAAGCTGACTCCATGTACGCCAAAGTGATTGGTATAAACATGGTAGATATTGCAGAAGAATTTGACAGTGAACTCCCTATCAAAGCGCAGGCACTGAAAGAAAATCCACAGGCTGATGTTGACATTTTTACTAAGCACCATCAATCAGAGAATGCAATGGTTACTGAGGACCAGTTTGCTGAAATGGTGAAGGTGGCATACCCTAAGGTTGAGGAAATTCTAACTGATTTTTTAAACAGGTGCAAGATCTCTAATACCAATGCCATGCTTTGTCCAAGGTGCAGTGCAATCTTTGACAAAAAAGCTGCAAAGTCTGTCGAAGGATTTCAACCACAGATAAAGCGCAAGGGAGGATGGGTGGACAACCGCTCAAAGTTCGGTTTCGGCAAGAGAGGTGTCTCATACAAGATGAAATCCTCAGAGAATCGCCAAGGCGGGAATCATAAGAAGACATTTAATCCACCTGCAGGATCCCCTACAGATACTTGTTCTTTTCAGGGGGCAAAAAAATCTGGCTATTCCGCCCCACCAACCAAATGGGTTAAAAAAGTGCCTCCCCATTCTATTTTAGTTGGAATCAATTGGAAAAGGCTTTCCATTAACAATTCGACATGGCTCAATCCAACATTAGTTTGAAAGAACTCGTTAGCGTTCGACGTAAAACTCATGAGTCAATAGACAATTATCTGAATAGATTCTGTCTTCTTAAGGCCAGATGCTTTACATTAGTGCCGGAACATGAATTGGTTGAAATGGCCGCAGGCGGCCTACATTATTCTATTCGAAAGAAGTTGGATACTCAATACCTTAGAGATATGGCATACCTGGCAGACAGAGTCCGTCAAGTCGAGAGGCTTAAGGCTGAAAAATCCTGGACAAACAAGTTCCCTAAAAGGGAAAAGGTTTCCTACGTAGACACAGGAGACAGTGACCCATAATTCGATTAGGGATCAGATATTGTCGAAGAGAATGAAATTAATCTTGCAGAATTAAAAGATGGAGCGCCCTATGCCTGCAAACTACTAAGGCCATCGAATGGAAAGAATCCTGAAGAACCTAAAAACGACAAATATCCTCCTAAAACATATACTTTCGATATTTCTAAATGTGAAGAGATCTTCGATCTTTTAGTCACTGATGGCATAACTTTACAGCTAAAAAACATGAAACTGCCTCCTTTAGAGCAAAGGATAAAGAGAGGATTTTGTAAATTCCATGGGTTTTTAGACCATAACTTATCTCGTTGTACTCGTTTCAGAAATTCTGTGCAGAAGGATCTCGATGAGGAAAGGCTGCAGTTTGGGGAAAAAACTAAACAGCCAATGCAAGTTGATGTTGATCCCTTGAAGAAAGCTGACTCCATGTACGCCAAAGTTGTAACACCCCGTTTTCCCAACGTGAAAATTTCATTTATTTAATCAGAGTAAATCACCTAAACGGAATGTCACATTCTTTTCTTAAAATCATAAACTGTATAAATAACTATTTATTCTTTAAAATTCAATAACTAAAAAGTCTTTAATACTTCGCAGCGGAAATTATTCAATAATCAAAACAGTCTTTGGCACTAAAACCTCTTTACAATTATGTCATAAAAATCCATTCTAAAAACATAGTCATAACTCTTCAGAAACAATACGTAAGGATTAGAAAGCAATAACAATTTCCCATCCCGTTACGTATCAGAGCACCTAAGGACACTTGAGCCACCACTCCTACTAATCATTAATACCTGCAAGTTACTCATACGAAGAGCAACATTTTCAAGCAGAAGGGGTGAGATTTCACAAAACAATAATATCAAGCATATAATTCAATAATTATATTTAACAACACAAATAACTTCATCTATTAGTAATAATAATTCTTCATGTAATAATTCTTAATAACTCAACCAACTTCTAGTTATCATTTAACACATATTAACCAAATCGTAACAAACATAGATCATCACATCATAGTCATAGTTCATATATAGCATAACAACATCTTAATCCTAATTCATATACAACATAACAACATCATTAATTCATAATAATAATTATTCATCAAACATCTCATTATCAATTCATTAATAAAAGACAACTTATCAATTTAACATAAACATCATCAAGTACACTTAACAACTCATAGATATCATCATGTAATCATCATCACTAATAACTTTAAAACAACACAATATAACCATCTCTTATTAATAGTAATAATTATCTACATCATAACATAAACATCTTCTTATAATAATATAACAACAACGTAACATGATATTCACTTAATAATAATAATAATTATATATACATCATCTCGTCATAATATAATAATATAACAACAACATATTCATCTTCTTGTATTAATATAACAACAACGTATTCATCATCTTATGAAAATATAATCAACATATACTAACACCAAAATCAACATCATAAATCTTCAACATAAACATCTTAAACAATATCATCTTAAACATCATAGCATCTTTGATAAACAATTACCAAGTAATCACAACATTCGATCATCATCAATAACATAACATAATATTCACTTAACAATATTAATCATATATAGAACAACATATTCCTCACTTAATAGTAACAATTATACACAACATCATAACAACTTAACAATATCATAATCATTATCTTAAACAACGTAGCAACATAACAATATCATAATCAACGTGTTAAACAACATAGCAATATTTTAGTCAACATCATATAATTCGCATCGTATAATCTTCGTAGGTACTTCTTTAACAACACATGGGTAGAACACAACTCGACAAACTCATGGATGATAATTCATCGACAACTTAACAACTCATGGATGATAATTCATCAACAACGACCTTGACTCGACATATGCGACAATGCAACTTAGACACTTATATGCATGTGGTACCAATCGTCATCATAAGTATTAATATACTTTTATCGTGCGGAGGACAAAGCTCCTAAAACGTGCGGAGGACAAAGCTCCTAATCGTGGTGAGGACAAAGCTCAATGAAATGCTATGCATGGACTCTTAACAACAAAACACCGTAATCATCGTAATCAACATATCATCATGCATCCAATAATTTGGAGCTAAACGTCATCATTTCATAATATATATATAGACATCATGCACTTAGTTAAATAACAGCAGTAGCACAGTCAAATCACACAACAATAGAGAGATATCAATATATCAATTTCAATTCACAACATAACAATATTAATGTGAAGCATCAACAACTTAAACATCAAACATCTTCCACATAAGGCATATAAATATTTCACATAACCAACAACAGCAACATAGGCGACACATAAACATCTCAGGATATAACAATATCAAATGATAATCAACAACAACTCATGTAACTTAGTTAAATAACAATAGCAGCATAATCAGATCATATCAACAGCTTAATATCAATTCATTTTCAACAACTTCCTAATCATTCAATAATAATTCAAGTAATGCAATCAATCAATAAATCACATTATAAACACTTAGCATTTCAATATAGCTTCACAAATAACAGTTAACATCTTAGATAGGTCTCATTAGTACCTAAAGTTCCATTCCTAATCCAATCAAACGACTCAGGTCTCAAATTTCTCAAAAGCACTCAATTCTGGATGTGCTCGCGAGGTGAGAGTTCTTACTCGCCATGGCGAGTACCACTCATCTCCCAAACTAGTGTTGTTCTGGGTTCAATCTGATCCTACATTCAATCCTAATAAATACTAGGTATGTTCAGGCACTCTAAGGCATCCAAGGTCCAACTAAAAAGATCGAAACACAAAATATGACATGCACTCTGCCTAAGCTCGCGAGGCGAGGAAGGTTGTTCGCCGTGGCGAGCGATGCCAGAAACGCTCGCGAGGCGAAAGGAAAGGGCTCGCGAGGCGAGCGATGAAGATCATCACTCGCGAGGCGAGGTTCATAGCTCGCCGTGGCGAGCGATGAATGTCGCTACGGCCAGGCTTCCTATTTTCACAAAACTCGACGATTCACATGGTTCTAAGCTTGTTTTTGATTCCAAAGTTCGTCCTAAACATTATCTAAGGTCTAGGAACACTTTCTACATCAATTAAACCAATTCTCACCGTTTGTTCATTAATTCTATAATTTTAACCTACTTTTCAATTCCTCAAAAACTCATCCTACATCATGTTAAACCTAACCATTGATTCACATACTTAATAGAATTGCAAAGTTAGTCTCACCCTTACCTTATAATCAGGAAATCGCAGCCCCTCTAGGTCTCTCCTTCTTCTCTTGACTTTTTCTCCCTTTTCTCCAAAAGCAGTCGTACGTACGTTATGTTTTTCTAAACTAGGTCTCTCCTATTTATATAAATCTTTAACCTACTTATTTTTCTCTTAAATCCAAATATTAATATTCTATCCCAATATATATATATATATATATATATATATATATATAAAATGTTTCTATAACAATAATAAATAACAAATATATCTCTATAACATATATATATTTCCATAACAAATCATTTATATTTCCATGGCAAATGACATATATTTCTACAACAAATCACGTATATATTTTTATAACAAATGGCATATATTTCTACAACAAATCATACATATTTCTATAACAGATTATATATATTTCTACAACAAATCATACATATTTCTATAACAGATTATATATATTTCTGAACCAAATAACATATATTATATTTCTAAATCAAATAACATATATATATATATATATATATTTCTAAATCAAATAACATATATATTATATTAATAAATATATAACATATATCATAACAAAATATCACTTATCAAAATAAATCATATAAATCACACAAATCATATAAGTATATTCTAAACTCATTTAAAATAATCAAATAATTAGAGAGGGCATTACAAAAGTGATTGGTATAAACATGGTAGATATTGCAGAAGAATTTGACAGTGAACTCCCTATCAAAGCGCAGGCACTGAAAGAAAATTCACAGGCTGATGTTGACATTTTTACTAAGCACCATCAATCAGAGAATGCAATGGTTACTGAGGACCAGTTTGCTGAAATGGTGAAGGTGGCATACCCTAAGGTTGAGGAAAATCTAATTGATTTTTTAAACAGGTGCAAGATCTCTAACACCAATGCCATGCTTTGTCCAAGGTGCAGTGCAATCTTTGACAAAAAATCTGCAAAGTCTGTCGAAGGATTTCAACCACAGATAAAGCGCAAGGGAGGATGGGTGGACAACCGCTCAAAGTTCGGTTTCGGCAAGAGATGTGTCTCACACAAGATGAAATCCTCAAAGAATCGCCCAGGCGGGAATCATAAGAAGACATTTAATCCACCTGCAGGATCCCCTACAGATACTTGTTCTTTTCAGGGGGCAAAAAAAATCTGGCTATTCCGCCCCACCAACCAAATGGGTTAACAAAGTGCCTCCCCATTCTATTTTTAGTTGGAATCAATTGGATAAGGCTTTCCATTAACAATTCGACATGGCTCAATCCAACATTTGTTTGAAAGAACTCGTTAGCGTTCGACGTAAAACTCATGAGTCAATAGACAATTATCTGAATAGATTCTGTCTTCTTAAGGCCAGATGCTTTACATTAGTGCCGGAACATGAATTGGTTGAAATGGCCGCAGGCGGCCTACATTATTCTATTCGAAAGAAGTTGGATACTCAATACCTTAGAGATATGGCATACCTGGCAGACAGAGTCCGTCAAGTCGAGAGGCTTAAGGCTGAAAAATCCTGGACAAACAAGTTCCCTAAAAGGGAAAAGGTTTCCTACGTAGACACAGGAGACAGTGACCCATAATTCGATTAGGGATCAGATATTGTCGAAGAGAATGAAATTAATCTTGCAGAATTAAAAGATGGAGCGCCCTATGCCTGCAAACTACTAAGGCCATCGAATGGAAAGAATCCTGAAGAACCTAAAAACGACAAATATCCTCCTAAAACATATACTTTCGATATTTCTAAATGTGAAGAGATCTTCGATCTTTTAGTCACTGATGGCATAACTTTACAGCCAAAAAACATGAAACTTCCTCCTTTAGAGCAAAGGATAAAGAGAGGATTTTGTAAATTCCATGGGTTTTTAGACCATAACTTATCTCGTTGTACTCGTTTCAGAAATTCTGTGCAGAAGGATCTCGATGAGGAAAGGCTGCAGTTTGGAGAAAAAACTAAACAGCCAATGCAAGTTGATGTTGATCCCTTGAAGAAAGCTGACTCCATGTACGCCAAAGTGATTGGTATAAACATGGTAGATATTGCAGAAGAATTTGACAGTGAACTCCCTATCAAAGTGCAGGCACTGAAAGAAAATCCACAGGCTGATGTTGAGATTGTTACTAAGCACCATCAATCAGAGAATGCAATGGTTACTGAGGACCAGTTTGCTAAAATGGTGAAGGTGGCATACCCTAAGGTTGAGGAAAATCTAATTGATTTTTTAAACAGGTGCAAGATCTCTAACACCAATGCCATGCTTTGTCCAAGGTGCAGTGCAATCGTTGACAAAAAAGCTGCAAAGTCTGTCGAAGGATTTCAACCACAGATAAAGCGCAAGGGAGGATGGGTGGACAACCGCTCAAAGTTCGGTTTCGGCAAGAGAGGTGTCTCATACAAGATGAAATCCTCAGAGAATCGTCCAGGCGGGAATCATAAGAAGACATTTAATCCACCTGCAAGATCCCCTACATATACTTGTTCTTCTCAAGGGGCAAAAAAATCTGGCTATTCCGCCCCACCAACCAAATGGGTGAAAAAAGTGCCTCCCCATTCTATTTTTAGTTGGAATCAATTGGAAAAGGCTTTCCATTAACAATTCGACATGGCTCAATCCAACATTAGTTTGAAAGAACTCGTTAGCGTTCGACGTAAAACTCATGAGTCAATAGACAATTATCTGAATAGATTCTGTCTTCTTAAGGCCAGATGCTTTACATTAGTGCCGGAACATGAATTGGTTGAAATGGCCGCAGGCGGCCTACATTATTCTATTCGAAAGAAGTTGGATACTCAATACCTTAGAGATATGGCATACCTGGCAGACAGAGTCCGTCAAGTCGAGAGGCTTAAGGCTGAAAAATCCTGGACAAACAAGTTCCCTAAAAGGGAAAAGGTTTCCTACGTAGACACAGGAGACAGTGACCCATAATTCGATTAGGGATCAGATATTGTCGAAGAGAATGAAATTAATCTTGCAGAATTAAAAGATGGAGCGCCCTATGCCTGCAAACTACTAAGGCCATCGAATGGAAAGAATCCTGAAGAACCTAAAAACGACAAATATCTTCCTAAAACATATACTTTCGATATTTCTAAATGTGAAGAGATCTTCGATCTTTTAGTCACTGATGGCATAACTTTACAGCCAAAAAACATGAAACTTCCTCCTTTAGAGCAAAGGATAAAGAGAGGATTTTGTAAATTCCATGGGTTTTTAGACCATAACTTATCTCGTTGTACTCGTTTCAGAAATTCTGTGCAGAAGGATCTCGATGAGGAAAGGCTGCAGTTTGGGGAAAAAACTAAACAGCCAATGCAAGTTGATGTTGATCCCTTGAAGAAAGCTGACTCCATGTACGCCAAAGTGATTGGTATAAACATGGTAGATATTGCAGAAGAATTTGACAGTGAACTCCCTATCAAAGTGCAGGCACTGAAAGAAAATCCACAGGCTGATGTTGAGATTGTTACTAAGCACCATCAATCAGAGAATGCAATGGTTACTGAGGACCAGTTTGCTAAAATGGTGAAGGTGGCATACCCTAAGGTTGAGGAAAATCTAATTGATTTTTTAAACAGGTGCAAGATCTCTAACACCAATGCCATGCTTTGTCCAAGGTGCAGTGCAATCGTTGACAAAAAGCTGCAAAGTCTGTCGAAGGATTTCAACCACAGATAAAGCGCAAGGGAGGATGGGTGGACAACCGCTCAAAGTTCGGTTTCGGCAAGAGAGGTGTCTCATACAAGATGAAATCCTCAGAGAATCGTCCAGGCGGGAATCATAAGAAGACATGTAATCCACCTGCAAGATCCCCTACATATACTTGTTCTTCTCAAGGGGCAAAAAAATCTGGCTATTCCGCCCCACCAACCAAATGGGTGAAAAAAGTGCCTCCCCATTCTATTTTTAGTTGGAATCAATTGGAAAAGGCTTTCCATTAACAATTCGACATGGCTCAATCCAACATTAGTTTGAAAGAACTCGTTAGCGTTCGATGTAAAACTCATGAGTCAATAGACAATTATCTGAATAGATTCTGTCTTCTTAAGGCCAGATGCTTCACATCAATGCCAGAGCATGAATTGGTTAAATGGCCGCAGGATGCCTACATTATTCTATTCGAAAGAAGTTGGATACTCAATACCTTAGAGATATGGCATACCTGGCAGACAGAGTCTGACAAGTCGAGAGGCTTAAGGCTGAAAAATCCTGGACAAACAAGTTCCCTAAAAGGGAAAAGGTTTCCTACGTAGACACAGGAGACAGTGACCCATAATTCGATTAGGGATCAGATATTGTCGAAGAGAATGAAATTAATCTTGCAGAATTAAAAGATGGAGCGCCCTATGCCTGCAAACTACTAAGGCCATCGAATGGAAAGAATCCTGAAGAACCTAAAAACGACAAATATCCTCCTAAAACATATACTTTCGATATTTCTAAATGTGAAGAGATCTTCGATCTTTTAGTCACTGATGGCATAACTTTACAGCCAAAAAACATGAAACTTCCTCCTTTAGAGCAAAGGATAAAGAGAGGATTTTGTAAATTCCATGGGTTTTTAGACCATAACTTATCTCGTTGTACTCGTTTCAGAAATTCTGTGCAGAAGGATCTCGATGAGGAAAGGCTGCAGTTTGGGGAAAAAACTAAACAGCCAATGCAAGTTGATGTTGATCCCTTGAAGAAAGCTGACTCCATGTACGCCAAAGTGATTGGTATAAACATGGTAGATATTGCAGAAGAATTTGACAGTGAACTCCCTATCAAAGCGCAGGCACTGAAAGAAAATCCACAGGCTGATGTTGAGATTGTTACTAAGCACCATCAATCAGAGAATGCAATGGTTACTGAGGACCAGTTTGCTGAAATGGTGAAGGTGGCATACCCTAAGGTTGAGGAAAATCTAATTGATTTTTTAAACAGGTGCAAGATCTCTAACACCAATGCCATGCTTTGTCCAAGGTGCAGTGCAATCGTTGACAAAAAAGCTGCAAAGTCTGTCGAAGGATTTCAACCACAGATAAAGCGCAAGGGAGGATGGGTGGACAACCGCTCAAAGTTCGGTTTCGGCAAGATAGGTGTCTCATACAAGATGAAATCCTCAGAGAATCGTCCAGGCGGGAATCATAAGAAGACATTTAATCCACCTGCAGGATCCCCTACATATACTTGTTCTTCTCAAGGGGCAAAAAAATCTGGCTATTCCGCCCCACCAACCAAATGGGTGAAAAAAGTGCCTCCCCATTCTATTTTTAGTTGGAATCAATTGGAAAAGGCTTTCCATTAACAATTCGACATGGCTCAATCCAACATTAGTTTGAAAGAACTCGTTAGCGTTCGACGTAAAACTCATGAGTCAATAGACAATTATCTGAATAGATTCTGTCTTCTTAAGGCCAGATGCTTCACATCAATGCCAGAGCATGAATTGGTTAAATGGCCGCAGGATGCCTACATTATTCTATTCGAAATAAGTTGGATACTCAATACCTTAGAGATATGGCATACCTGGCAGACAGAGTCTGACAAGTCGAGAGGCTTAAGGCTGAAAAATCCTGGACAAACAAGTTCCCTAAAAGGGAAAAGGTTGCCTACGTAGGTTTTTAGGCCATAACTTATCTCGTTGTACTCGTTTCAGGGATTCTGTGCAGAAGGCTCTCGATGAGGGAAGGCTGCAGTTTGGGGAAAAAACTAAACAACCAATGCAAGTTCATGTTGATCCCTTGAAGAAAGCTTACTCCAAAGTTTGTGGAGCTGGTTAAGTTTTATCTGCACTACACTGCTGAGACTGTTGAGTTCTCTAAGTGCATCAAATTTGATAATGGCTTGTGTGCTGAGATCAAGCGGGCAATTGGTTACCAGAAGATCCGTAACTTTTCTGAGCTGGTGAGCAGTTGCAGAATATATGAGGAAGATACTAAGGCTCATTACAAGGTTGTGAATGAGAGGAAAGGCAAGGGTCAGCAAAGTCGTCCCAAGCCTTATAGTGCCCCTGCTGATAAGGGCAAACAACGAGTTAATGATGAGAGGAGACCGAGAAATAAGGATGTTGTTGCGGAGATTGTTTGCTACGCTTGTGGTGAGAAAGGCCACAACAGTAATGCCTGTACTGGAGATGTGAAACGGTGCTTCCGTTGTGGTAAGGAAGAACATACTCTTACATAATGTAAGCATGATGACGTGGTGTGTTCTAATTGCAATGAAGAAGGTCATATCAGTTCGCAATGCAAGAAACCTAAGAAGGCTCAGAATACTGGTAGAGTGTTTGCTTTGACTGGTACGCAAACAGAGAATGAGGATCGTTTGATTAGAGGTACATGTTACTTTGATAGTACTCATTTAATTGTTATTATTGATACTGGTACTACACATTGTTTTATTGCTATTGATTGTTGTCATACTCCAATTTTTGACCTAAAGTCCCACTAACACGTGTCGTTAAACGGTATTTTAAAATACCTCATTTTTGGGTTCCGAGTCGGGCCCTCTTCTCATTTTTTTTAGTTGTTCATTATTTTTGTTTCCATCCTTTTATTTCCATCTTTGTTTTTAATTAATATTAATTCCTTTTATATCCGTTACAGGCTGCCTCGTTTAAATCAAATGACTATCAAGCGGCATCCTTTAAAATCTAAAACCGTTGTTGCTCATAGAACTATTCTGAATGGAATGAAATTGGCATTTAGTAGTGAGTGGCACTTAAATGACCAATGATTAATATGTAACGCATGTGCTTCCCTAAAGGTATTAAGTGCTCCAATGATTCCTCCAATCCCTTCAGTTACGCATGTGAGCTGTTCACCTTGTTTCAAACTGATATGCAACACTTCATAGTAAAAATAAGCCATTTCACTAACAGCCAAATTATTATATTAGCAAAATAACATACTGACTTGAAATTAAAATGAATAAAATATTCATTTTTCATGCATTTTTTATAGGTTTCCTTCCACATGCTTAGTGAACTTTTGATCTCATCACATTACTTGTATGGTTCGAGATTTCAAGTGTTCAGCGATCATAAAAGTTTGAAGTATTTGTTTGATCAGAAGGAATTGAATATGAGACAGCGAAGGTGGCTCGAATTGTTGAAAGATTATGATTTTGGTTTGAATTATCATCCAGGTAAAGCTAATGTTGTTGCAGATGCCTTAAGTAGGAAGACTTTACATATGTCTGCTATGATGGTTAAGGAGTTCGAGTTGCTTGAACAATTTAGAGATTTGAGTTTAGTCTGTGAGGTGTCACCTCAGAGTGTGAAGCTAGGGATGCTAAAGATCAATAGCGAGTTTCTGAAAATATTATATAAGCGCAGAAAGTTGATGTTAAGTTTGTGTACTTGTTGGTTGCTAGTAATCAGACAAAAGATAATGACTTTAAGGTCGATGACCAAGGTGTGTTGAGATTCTGAGGAAGAATTTGTATTCATGACGATGATGAGATGAAGAAGATGATTCTTGAAGAGAGTCATAGAAGTAGCTTGAGCATTCATCCAGGAGCTACGAAGATGTATCATGATTTGAAAAAGTTGTTTTGGTGGTCTGGACTGAAACGTGATGTGGCATAGTTTGTGTATTCTTGTTTGATTTGTCAGAAGTCAAAGGTTGAGCATCAAAAACCTGCAGGGTTGATGACACCGTTAGATGTGCCAGAGTGGAAATAGGATAGTATATCCATGGATTTTGTGACGAGTTTTCCGAATACTACGAAAGGGAATGATGTGATTTGGGTAATTGTTGATAGATTAACGAAATCAGCTCATTTCATTCCGATTAATATCAGTTTTCCTGTGTCTCAGTTGGAGGAAATTTACATTCGCGATATTGTGAAGCTACATGGTGTTCATTCGAGCATTGTATCAGATAGAGATCCAAGGTTTACTTCTAGATTTTGGAAGAGTTTGCAAGAGGCTTTAGGTTCTAAGTTTAGGTTAAGTTCGGCATATCATCCGCAGACAGATTGTCAGTCGGAAAGAACGATTCAATCGTTGGAAGACTTGTTGAGGGTTTGTGTACTTGAGCAAGGAGGAACTTGGGATAGTCATCTTCCATTGATAGAGTTCACATACAATAACAGTTATCATTCTAGTATTGGAATGGCACCTTTTGAGGCTTTGTATGGTAGAAGGTGCAGGACTCCGTTGTGTTGGTTTGATTCAGGTGAGAGTCTGGTTTTAGCACCAGAAATTGTTCAACAAACTGCTGAGAAGGTTAAGATAATCCAAGAAAAGATGAAAGCGTCGCAGAGTCGACAAAAGAGTTACCATGATAAGCGTAGGAAAGACCTTGAGTTTCAAGAAGGGGATCATGTATTTTTGAGAGTCACTCCTGTGACCGGTGTTGGACGTGCGTTGAAGTCAAAGAAGTTGACTCCGAGATTTATTGGTCTGTATCAGATATCAGAAAGAATTGGAACGGTAGTGTAACCCCCCGTTTTCCCAACATAAAAATTTCATAACATTTATCAGAGTAATCAACACATAAACGGAATGCTACACTTCTTAAGATCATTAATGAGATAATTAACTAATTATCCTTCCAAAAATCATCAACATATTAATTTCAAAACTTTGCAGCTGATTAAGTTCATCATAATAAATAAGTCTTGGCACGCAGGCGTCATCAAACATCTCATAATTATTCAGTTAAACAACTTAATCATAAAATCATAATCAAATACGTAAATGAATAGAAAATAGCAACAAAAGATCCCATCCCGTTACATATCAGAGCAGCTAAAAGACTCAGTGAGGGATAACCACTCATGATGGCAATCAACAGCAACTACTCTCAATCATCTGCAAGTTACACATACGAAGAGCAACATTTCCAAGCAGAAGGGGTGAGATTTCACAGAACAATAATATTAAACATATAATTCAACAATTATATTTAACAACATGGAAACATCATAATATTCCTCATAGATAATAGTATATCATATATCACTTCATTAGTAGTTCATATAAGGAATCACAACTTAAACATCTTGGCAACTTAACAACTTTGACTCGACAAATGCGACTCCAACTCAACTATGCAACTTAGACCTCTTATAT
This sequence comes from Medicago truncatula, assembly GCF_003473485.1. Lineage (NCBI taxonomy): Eukaryota > Viridiplantae > Streptophyta > Magnoliopsida > Fabales > Fabaceae > Medicago > Medicago truncatula. The sequence continues at coordinate 26,793,182 of NC_053043.1, read as the reverse complement.
GCATGTGGTACCAATCCAGGGCATCAAGCTCTCAACGTAATAAGTATTAATATACTTCCAGGGCATCAAGCCCTCAACTTAATTGAGCTAAAGCTCTAGGGCATCAAGCCCCCAACGTGGTGAGCAAAGGCTCCAGGGCATCAATCCCCCAACAATGAATGCTAATGCATGGACACAACAAGTCAACAACTTAGATCAACAACCTCTTATATAAATCCAATAATTTGGAACATCTTCTTTCATCATAGACCGACGCATGCAGCTTAATTAAATAACAAATAGCAGCATAGGCAGTATGCAAATCAGCTCATGATATAATAATATCAAATGAAATTCAACAACATCTTAAACATTCATATATAATTCAAGTAATGTATATAAAATTATATCACATTATAAACAACATCAAATCATATACATCAGTCTCACTGGAACAACATCAGCAAGATAAACAACTTAGTTTCATACCTCTAAGATCAACTCACATCAATTCTTGCGACAAAGATCGCATTTAACCTAGCAAGGCATTCTGGAACAAGGTAACTCGCGAGGCGAGAGCCTCTACTCGCTATGGCGAGTTCAGGTGTAACCCCCAAAAATTCATTCTTAAACTATTCTAGGTTCAATCTCAGTCTAGGATCTTTCCTAATCATTATTACACATGTTCAGACACTCAAAAACATCTAAGGTTCAACTTAAGGATCAAAACTACGAAATCATGTTGACATTCTGGTCACACTCGCTAGGCGAGTGAATCTGCTCCCTATGGCGAGCTGCGAGGTGCAACTCACGAGGCGGGTAAATGTTGCTCGCGAGGCGAGCGATGAAGTTCATCACTCGCTATGGCGAGGATCATAGCTCGGGAGGCGAGCGATGAATGTAGGTTCGGGCAGAAGTGCAGTTTTCACAAAAATTCATCTATTCACATGGTTTTAAGCCTAACATTGATTCATGTAATCATCTTATGTCTTATCTAAGGTCTGTAAACAGTTTCTACATCAATCTAACAACTTTTCATCCATTAATCCTCAATTTCTCTCATTAACCCTAATTTTCCAACTCAATATTATTTCTCTATTTATATCTCCTCTATCTACTTTATTTTATTTCTCTTTCTCCCCCAAAACTCTCTAAAATCTCAAAACAACCCCTCAACTCAATATTTATTTTATTTTCAAATCTTATTGTATTAAACAATAAAATAAGTCACAACTCGTCATAAAATCACATCGATCATAAAAATCATATAAATCACCTTAAATCACACATATCATATAAATATATTCTAAACTCCTCTTAATAAATTATAGACTCAATTAAATAATTAAATAATTCAAAGAGGGCGTTACAGTTAGCGTATCGAGTGGGTTTGCCACCGCATGTTTCGAATTTGCATGATGTGTTTCAAGTGTCACAACTTAGAAAGTATGTTCCGGATCCATCTCATGTGATCCAAAGAGATGATGTGCAAGTTAGAGATAACCTTACGTTTGAGACTTTACCAGTGAGAATTGAAGGTCGTGAGGTGAAGCAATTGAGAGGCAAAGAGATACCTCTTGTGAAAGTTGTTTAGGACGGAGTGGCTGGTGAAAGTTTAACGTGAGAGCTAGAGAGTAAGATGCTGGAGTCTTATCCAGAGTTGTTTGCACGACGTATGTAACGCCCTCTTTGAATTATTTGAGTTATTTGATTGTTTTAATAGGTTTAGAATATATTTATATGATTATGTGATTTATTAAGTGGCTTATTTTAGTATTTATGTGATTTAAAATATTATGTTGTGTTGTTTATATTATTATGAGATGATGATTATGTTGTGTTGTTTATATTATTATGAGATGAAGATTATGTTGTGTTGTTTATATTATTATGAGATGATGATTATGTTGTTGTTTATATTATTATAAGATGATGAATATGTTGTGTTGCTTATATTATTATGAGATGATGATTATGTTGTGTTGTGTATATTATTATGAGATGAAGATTATGTTGTGTTGTTTATGTTATTTTGAGATGACGATTATGTTGTGTCGTTTATGTTATAAGATGATGTTTATGATGTGATGATTTATGATGTTATATGATGATGGTTATGATTTAATTATTATGTGCTAAGTGATGATGTATATAATGCGATGAATATGAAGTTAATAATGATTAGAAGTTGATTGAGTTATTAATGAAATATTATAAGAAGATTTAATGTTATTAATTGATGAAGTTTAAGTTGTTAAATGCTTTTGATGAATTATATGCTTATTATTATTGAATGTAAAATCTCACCCCTTCTGCTTGGAAATGTTACTATTCGTATGAGTAACTTGCAGGTGATCGAGAATAAGTTGTTGTTAAATTTCTGTCGTGAGTGGACTATCTTCCACGTGTGTCTTTAGGTGCTCTGATACGTAACGGGATGAGAACTTTGTTGCATGCTTTTCTATTCCTTACGTATTGCTTAATGAATTCTCATAAATAAGATGTTGATTGGATTTGTATGAGATATTAATGATGAGGCCTTCGTGCCCAAGAAGAAGACTGTTTTAGATGTTTGAATAAATTCCGCTGCAAAGTATTAATTATTAAGTTGTTGAATTTTGAAGGATAATTAGTTAATTGTTCCATTTATGATTTTAAGAAAAGAAGTGTGACATTCCGTTTATGTGAATTACTTTGATTAATTAAATGAAATTTTTATATTGGGAAAACGGGGTGTTACAATTGGTATCAACAAAATTCCAAAACAACATGCATGCATATAAATCTCAACAGTCGCAGCCGATTACAAACCATATAATTCAAAGCATACATACTAAGATGTCAAAATACATCGACATAAATGAATCTCCAAATCCCAACAATGGGTAAATCTCCAACATACATAAATAATCCAAACAAATAATCTAGACTCATAACAGACGCCTAGATCAGAGCTATCCTAGACTCTAAAACACTGATACCGGAGATAGCTCCCGATATCCACCAAGCATCAATCAACTCACCGGAACAACTAATCCTGCACAGCGTCTACCCATCCATACAGACAGGTAGGCGGTCAAAACCATTGGGGGTAAGTATTACATCATCATATTCCACATAACAGTTAGGCATGAATAAAACAATTCAAGTTCCAAATAAGTGACATGAATAAATCAATTCAAGTTCTACATAATTGCCATTAATAAATCACTTCAAGTTCCGCATAATTGACACAAATGTTTAATCTCAACCATAACACATAGTGAATAAATCAAATATCACAACCAAACATACATAACCACAAGTATGTCAATTATTCCACATTTAGGACTCATGCAACAATTATATGTCCTTAAACATGACACATAAATGCATGTGGTACCGAATCACCTCAAGGTCGTCACCTTGATGCAACAAAAACATCGTATGTAAGATTTCACACCCGTCATACATAATCTCCGAAGTAAAAGAGCTCAACTCTTTTACAACTACAAGACTCAACATGACTATGATGCATGAACATACAAGTAAGGACTCAATAATGCAATCACCTCCAATTTTCACAACAATATAAAGGACAACTTCCAATTATATTGATCATCTCCACAACATTAGCATTATCAAGAAATTACGTCCACACAACATTCAAGTCATACATCAAATAAGAGTCATCATCACATAATCATTAACCTCAACTATGTCATGTAGTCACACCATTCCATTTGTTTCTCATATTCCAAGCAAGAGAAAATACAACATCTATGATAAACATCATATCCAACATGTAACCATTCAATCACATATCTCTACTTAGTCATATAGGCTAGTCACGAAAGATCATAAGACGATTGACTTAAAAGAATCATTTTCGGTCAAATCCGTATCAAGTGACAACCGGTCAACATTGACAATTTCCAAGGCAAAATAACACTTCAAGCACCCGGACACGGAACAACGTTCCCGTTATCCTGTCCTGGGCGCCTAGCGCCCAGCGCTGGCTCCCTTTAAGTGGGCGCCCAACGCTCCACTACAGGCGCAGCGCTCCGAACGCGCGTTTTTGAGTGTTTCGGCCGCGGTTTTCGCCAATTTCACTCCAAAATCGAATGTTGAAAACCCCCAATCGTCAAAAGTGATCTGAGGCATAACCCGAGACTCTAACACGTCGAACTCGCTCGTTTCGTGGCATTTGAATAAGTTATGAAATTGTTTAAAAATTGTTTTTCTCAATGTAACACCCCGTTTTCCCAACATAAAAATTTCATAAAATAATCAGAGTTATTCACGTAAATGGAATGCTACACTTCTTTTCCTAAAATCATAAATGGAAAAATTAACTAATTATCCTTCAAAATTCAACAACATAATAATTAATATTTCGCAGTTGAATTTATTCAAACATCTAAAACAGTCTTATTCTTTGGCACAAAGGCCTCATCATTAATATCTCATACAAATCCAATCAACATCTTATTTATGAAAATTCATTAAGCAATACGTAAGGAATAGAAAAGCATGCAACAAAGTTCCCATCTCGTTACGTATCAGAGCACCTAAAGACACACGTGTAAGATAGTCCACTCACGACAGAAATCTAACAACAACTTATTCTCGATCACCTGCAAGTTACTCATACGAAGAGCAACATTTCCAAGAAGAAGGGGTGAGATTTCACATTCAATAATAATAAGCATATAATTCATCAAAATCATTTAACAACTTAAATTCATCAATTAATAACATTAAATCTTCTTATAATATTTCATTAATAACTCAATCAACTTCTAATCATTATTAACTTCATATTCATCGCATTATATACATCATCACTTAACACATAATAATTAAATCATAACCATCATCATATAACATCATAAATCATCACATCATACACATCATCTTATAACATAAACGACACAACATAATCATCATCTCATAATAACATAAACAACACAACATAATCATCATCTCATAACAATATAAACAACACAACATAATCATCATCTCATAATAATATAAGCAACACAACATAATCTTCATCTCATAATAATATAAACAACACAACATAATCTTCATCTCATAATAATATAAACAACACAACATAATCATCATCTCATAATAACATAAACAACCACGATTAATAAATGTTAATACTTCACTTAGTTCTTTATTAACAACTCATTGACAATTTACAACTTAACGACAACGACAATGCGACTTCTACAACTTGAACTCAACATATGCAACTTCAACTTCTTAATCATGCATGTGGTACCAACCAGGGCATCAAGCCCCCAACGTATTGAGCGTAAATAGGCTCACAGGGCATCAAGCACTCAACGTATTGAGCGTAAATAGGCTCACAGGGCATTAAGCCCTCAACATAATATGTATAAATATACATTACAGGGCATCAAACCCTCAACTTAAATGAGTATGCATGGACTCAACGTCTTACAACTTAAACAACTTAGACATCTCATATGACTCCAATAATTTGGATCAACATCTTACAACTTAAATCGACACATGCAGCTTAATTAATATACAAGAACAACATAGTCAGCACATAAACATCTCAAGATATATCCATGTCAAATAATAATCAATCATCAACTTAAGCATCTTATATAATTCACATAATGCATATACAAATATATCACATTACTAACAACATCAAATCATATTCATCAACATATACATTCATATAATAATTCATCAATCATGAACAACATCATATAGCATCATATTCATCAACATATACATTCATATAGATATTAAATCATCCAACAAGGATATTCACATCAAACCAAATTAGATCCATCACCATGTAGGTTAAATACTCTTAAACCCCTTAATTAAACTCCTAGTACTTCTAGTTTTGAGGTTTGGAATTATTCCATAAGTTTTGGAATTATCTCCCAAAAGCAGTTTGCACAAAATCCTTCTTTTCTAATTCTAACCCTCCCTTTTTATATAAATCCTTAACCTACTTATTTTCTCTTATTTCCAAATCTGCCCTCCAAGTCTCAATATTCTATTCTAAAACATATATAAAATTTTCTATTTTATATATAATATAAAATATTTCTATAACGAATAACAAATATATTTCCACAACAAATAACATATAATTCTACAACAAATCATATATATTTGTACAACAAATAACATATATTTCTACAACAAATCATATATATTTCTACAACAAATAACATATATTTCTACTACAAATCATATATATTTCTACAACAAATAACATATATATTTCACTAATAAATATCAACACATAACAAAATATCACTCATCTAATTTCCAAAACAGCCCCCACAACTTAATCTTATTTTATTTTCAAATCCTATTCTATTAAATAATAAAATAAGCCACTTAATAAATCACATAATCATATAAATATATTCTAAACCTATTAAAACAATCAAATAAATCAAATAATTCAAAGAGGGCGTTACACTCAACACAATAAGTTTTCAACAACAACAACAACCCATTTCTCCCAATTCAACACAATTCATCAACACATCCCAACATAATTCATACCCAAGTCATGAAATGAGATTATCATTAACAATTAATCACAACCACAACTTATAATCATGCATTCCATCATATTTCAACAACAACATGTCATAATTCACCAATTGAGCATAATTCTCAAACTACTCATTTATATACATCATGAACATGCAATTTCATCATCAACAATTCAATTATCATCAAATTAACATACTCAAACATATCACTACAACATGAGCACGAATTTCAAAGATTGGGTTCACAATAATCATTTATTCAATTAAGCACTTATTCATACAACAAATGAAAACTACACTAAATGATTATGATGAATTCTAACCCCCTTACCTCAATTATCACCAATTCCTAGCTCAAGCTTCACTTTAGTTCCTAGCCCTCTTCTCTCTAACCCTTATTCCTCTTTTCTCCCACTTTCTCTCTCTACCTCTCTCAAAATATCTATGTAATGAAAATTGTGTGATATTTCTCTTAAGACAACTCTTATATAGTCTATTCTCTTAATGGGCTTAACCCTAAACCTTAGTGGACTTAACCCATTCCAACTCAATTCTAAAATGTTTCTACACACTCAACGTTAAATTACTAATAATAGTCACTTAACGGTAAAATATCGACAACGGTCACGTAACGGTAAAATATTAATTACTACCCTAGTAACTTAGCAAAATAATGGCTCTGACTAAAACACTAAAAATAATTCTCACCAAATTACTAATTTACCCATATAACACGAAACCCATGAAAATGCATCCAATGATGAATAATTACACAGAAGCACAAATAAACACATTAAAATAATTAAAAATAATTCTAACGAAAATCGGGCTGTTACAACTCTCCCCCTCAAAAAAGAATTTTCGCCCTCGAAAATTACCTGAAGGAAACAACTCTGGATACGAAACCTTCATCCCACTCTCTGATTCCCAAGTGGTACTCTCACTAGTCGGTCCAACCCAAATTACTTTGACCAAAACAATCTCCTTGCCACGCGGCGCTTCAGTTCACGATCCTCAATCCTAACCGGCCAAGTCTCAACGGTCAAATTATCTCTTACTTTCAATTCGTCCACTTGAATCACATGAGACGCATCATACACATACTTCCTCAACTGAAACACATGAAAGACATCATGAAGATTCGACAAAGACGGTGGTAACGCAATCCGATACGCTACGACCCCAACCTTCTCAACAACATCAAACGGTCCAACAAAACGGGGAGTCAACTTCCTACACTTCAAAGCACGACCAACACTAGTTACAGGATTCACTCTCAAGAACACATGATCACCAACCTGAAACTCAATATCCTTCCTCCTCTTATCATGATAACTCTTCTGCCTACTCTGAGATGCTTTCATCTTCTCTTGAATCATCTTAACTTTTTCCGGTCCTAACAAAGCACTTTCACCTGAATCAAACCAACATAACCGCGTCCTACACCTTCGACCACACAAAGCCTCAAATGGTGCCATACCGATACTAGAATGAAAACTGTTGTTGTAAGTAAACTCAATCAATGGTAAACATTCGTCCCAACTGACACCTTGCTCCAAGACACAAGCTTTCAACAAATCTTTCAAACTCTAAATAGTCCTCTCGGTCTGCCTATCGGTCTGAGGATGATAAGCAGAACTCAACCTCAACTTAGTTCCCAAAGCAGCTTGCAAACTCTCCCAAAACTTAGAAGTAAACCTCGGATCCCGATCCGACACAATACTAGAAGGAATACCATGCAGCCTCACAATCTTCTCAATGTAGATCTCACCCAACTTCGCCACAGACATACTGGTCTTGATAGGAACAAAATGTGCCGACTTCATCAACCGATCAACAATCACCCAAATCGAATCAAAACCCTTACCAGTCTTCGGCAACGCTCCAATAAAATCCATAGAAATACTATCCCATTTCCACTCTGGCATAAACAACGACTGCATCAAACCCGACGGTTTTTGATGTTCAATATTCGACTTCTGACAAACCAAACAAGCATAAACAAACTCTACGATCTCCTTCTTCATTCCAGGCCACCAAAACAACCTCTTCAAATCCTGATACATCTTAGTCGCTCCTGGATGAATACTCAAACTACTTTTATGACCTTCGTCCAAAATCTGTCTCTTAAGCTCAAGAACATCCGGCACGCAACCTCGATCACGAAAGATCAAAACACCATTCTCATCCAATCTGAAGTCTCCACCCTTACCTTGGTTAACCAAAGTCACTCGATCAATGATGAATCATTTATTGCTTACCTTTATGTGCTTTTTAGTTTAGTTTTAATTAGATTTTATTTTATTTTATATTAGCATTATTTCCTTTTTAGGATAGTTTACTACAAATTGCATTTTATTTTATTTCAGGAATGAATATTGGATGGATTGAGTCTTGGAGCAAAAGAAAGGGACTTAGAGCCGATTGGATGCAAAAATATGAAGATTGAGAGACAAAAATATGTCTCCCCACAGTCAGAAGCTTTGCACGGCCCGTGCTAGCCTTGGCACGGCCGTGCCATCATCCAGAGTACCTTTTGCTACTTTTGCTTAGATTTTAAGCTACTCTATTTTTAGCCCGAATGTAATAGCTTAGATTTTAAGTCGAGTGAATGCTATAAATAGAGTAGCCATCCATCACAAATATTCATCTTTACTTGGAATTCAATAAGTGACAATTGCTTTTCTAATTAAAGTTCTTTTCTTTTCCTTTATTTTCTTGTCATTTACCTTTATGCTTTCTCTCTTCTCCCCCATGTCTACGATGAACATGAGTGAGTAGACTTCTTATTGTCTTGGGATTGTTCGATAAGTGTAAATGACGTAATCCTAATCAAACCAAGCTCTAAGCCTTAATCTTATGTAACCCTAATTTCTTATCTAAATTCACCGTTTTAACATGGATCAACCATTATCAAACTGTGGAAACGAAAGTGGAGGGTTTGATAATTGTTTATCCATCATTCCAAATATCAATTCATAAAACGAAAGTGGAGTTTTGATATTCGAACAAGTGAATTTAGACAAGGATTGCAAAGTCAGCGAAATAGGCTTTGCAATCTTTGAGACATATAGTTTCGATCTTCAAGGGAACTAATAACAATCAAGTCAGCGAAATAGGCTTGGTTGTTAGAGGAACCAAAATCTAATAGTAATCAAGTCAGCGAAATAGGCTTGGTTGCTAGCGGAATATAAGAGAAACTCTCTTGAGAAATTAGGTCTAACATAACATTATAAGCTTATGGTTTTGGTTTGAGAAGGACTTGTTATTTAGATGAAACCAACGATCCCAAGGCTCTTTTTATATTATTAATTTTCAATCGCTTGAAAACCCCCAACTTACAATTCTTTTCTCTTCTAATCATTTCCAAAGGTTAATTTAATTGAACTACTCCCTGTCGGAACGATACTCTTTTCATACTACTTCGGTAAGACCGTGCACTTGCGGTTTTATCTCATCAAGTTTTTGGCGCCGCTGCCGGGGAGTAAACTAATTCGATTAACTCTTTCTTTGTGATTAGAACTCTTTTCTCTTCCTCTTTTCTTCTACTTCTTTCTTTGTATTAGCAATTAACTTCTTGGGTTCTCGATTTCTTATGCGAAGAAGTAAAAGTCTCGGAGAATTTATTCCTGAGATTGAAAGATATTTGCATAAGAAAAAGAGAGAGGCACAAAATAATACTGCTATGGCTGAACGCACTCTCAAAGAGTATGCTACTCCTTCAACGGAAGATGTAACGCCCTACTTCTATTTAAACAATTAAACATGCGAATAATACATTTATTCAAGAAATAGAGATTACGTCATATTCAAAATTCAAAAACCGATAGACATGTATATAAACCTCAACAGTCGCAGCGGAATATAAATCAGAGTGATCAAATATATACATGCCATGAGCAAATAAATCATATCCCAAAGATAAATCTCAAAACCCAAACATACGGGTAGTCATCAACAAAATAATAATCCAAAGGAAAATATAAACAACCTAATCTAGACCGACACGACAAGCCTAGATCAGAGCCGACACGACACCGATATCGGAGGAAGCTCCCGATATCCCAAGCAAAGACTCACCGAGACTACTTATGCCCAACGTCTACTCACCTATACAGGCAAGTAGGCGGTTAAAACCACTGGGGGTAAGCATTACATTATCATAATCCAGATAACAATTAAATCAAATAATATCATGCACTTGAATAATAATAGTCATGCATAAATACTTATATCACAACTTGATAGCTCCTATCAACATATATCAATCACATGAGTAATTATCCAATCATAAACATTCATTCACAAACATCAATCACTGAGCAATCATTATCAACATTCATTCATCTTAATTCATCACCAATCACCCATTTCACATAGGACTCATGCTATGATATGCACTTATTGACACATAATGCATGTGGTACCGAATCTCCAAAAAGGTCGTCACCCAAATCCAGATCTCAAAAGATCTCTGCCAGGCCGAAGCCCTATAACGAATAAAACATCGTATCCAGATCTCAAAAGATCTCTGCCAGGCCGAAGCCCTAAAACTAGATCCAAAAAGATCTCTGCTAGGCCGGAGCCCAATAATGAATAAAACATCATTTCATCTCGACTATGATGCATGGACATGTATAAGGACTCGATAATGCGACAACAATTCACAATCTCAACCTCAATATATAGGACAACACCCAATTATATTGATTATCTCCACAACATTGCATTATCAAGAAACATGCCTACACAAATAAATCATAGCATTCATCATCATCACATCAACATGATTATCAATAATCAACAATGTCATTCAACATCAACTATATCATATAGTTTCACCACTCCAAACAATTCTCATATTCCAAGTAAGAGAACATACAATATCTCATGACAAATAACATATCCAACATGTAACCATTCATAATCAACTATCACATAGCCATATAAGAATAGTCACCACAATTTGTAAGACAATTAGTTCAAGAAACATTTCCGACCAAAGACCATGTCAAGTGGCAAATGGCCAACATTGACAATTCCCAAGACAAAACAACATAGACAAGTTGAGAGTTCTCAAACAACCTTAACCAATCATGTATTCATGAATTTAAGTTGCCTCCGGACCATTAAACATTAATCCAAGAACAACTTAAGTTCGTATGAAAAACCCCATTTCACAACTTTTCACATTCCCACCCGAAATATCACCTTTTACATGATTAGAACAAATGAACTAAAACCAAATAAATAAACTCTAGGACTGATGAGTCATTTATTGACTATTTTAATATGCTTTTTAGTTTAGTTTTATTTAGATTTTATATAATTTTATATTAGTATTATTTCCTTTTTAGGATAGTTTACTTTAAATTGCATTTTATTATATTTTAGGAAAGAATATTGGATGGATTGAGTCTTGGAGCAAAAGAAAGGGACTTAGAGCCGATTGGACACAAAAATATGAAGATTGTGAGACAAAATATGTCTCCCACAAGTCAGAAGCTTGGAACGGCCCGTGCTAGCCTTGGCACGGCCGTGCCACCCTCCAGAGTGTCTTTTGCTGCTTTTGCTTAGATTTTAAGCTACTCTATTTTTAGCCCAAATGTAATAGCTTAGATTTTAAGTCGATCAAATGCTATAAATAGAGTAGCCATCCATCACAAATATTCATCTTTACTGGGAATTCAATAAGTGACAATTGCTTTTCTAATTAAAGTTCTTTTCTTTTCCTTTATTTTCTTGTCCTTACTTTTATGCTTTCTCTCTTCTCCCCCATGTCTACGATGAACATGAGTGAGTAGACTTCTCCTTGTCTTGGGATTGTTGGATAAGTCTAAATGACATAATCCTAATCAAACCAAGCTCTAAGCCTTAATCTTATGTAACCCTAATTTCTTATCTAAATTCACCGTCTTAACATGGATCAACCATTATCAAACTGTGGAAACGAAAGTGGAGGGTTTGATAATTGTTTATCCGTTATTCCAAATATCAATTCATAAAACGAAAGTGGAGCTTTGATATTCGAACAAGTGAATTCAGACAAGGATTGCAAAGTCAGAGAAATAGGCTTTGCAATCTTTGAGACATATAGTTTCGATCTTCAAGGGAACTAATAACAATCAAGTCAGCGAAATAGGCTTGGTTGTTAGAGGAACCAAAATCTAATAGTAATCAAGTCAGCGAAATAGGCTTGGTTGCTAGAGGAACATAAGAGAAACTGTCTTGAGAAATTAGGTCTAACATAACATTATAAGCTTATAGTTTTGGTTTGAGAAGGACTTGTCATTTAGAGGAAACCAACGATCCCAAGGCTCTTTTTATTATTATTATCTTTCAAACGCTTGAAAACCCCCAACTTACAATTTTGTTCTCTCTTCTAATCATCTCTAAAAAGTTAATTGAATTGAACTACTCCCTGTCGGAACGATACTCTTTTATACTACTTTGGTAAGACCGTGCACTTGCGGTTTTATCTCATCAAGAACCTCAACCATGTATATACACAAATCACATATGAGTGCAGTAGTGTATACATCAACGTTTCATAGGCCAACTCACTTAAACTCAAGTTTTGCAAAGATTCATATCATAATGTATCATTAAAGTCAAGAAAATACAAGGACTCACTAAGCCCTTAATACAAAGCTATTTCTTTCATAAAAACATCCTTAGATGATTAGGATAAAGTTCCTACACTTAGGAAGAAGTTTGGAAGTAATTGGATCAAAGAAAATTGCATTTTTAAGGTTTCTAGGCTGCCAAAATCGCTTCATGACTCGTAAGATCGCTTCATGATTTTGACAGCATCAGACTGAGTAGAAAAATTTGATGTTGCTGTCAAAATCGCCTCATGATTTGCGAAATCGCTTCATGATTCGACAAAATCAGGCTATGCAGAAAATTTGTTGTTTCTGTCAAAATCACCTCACGATTTGTAAGATCGCTTCATGATTTTGACAGTAGCAGACTATGCAAAATTCAACTTCTACGTTTTCGCGCATAAAAATCAAACCGTTAATCCGTTTTCGATGCCGTTTTCGCCTACATGCTCCTAATACTTGGCACTATCATAATCTACAAAAATTTCATGTTTCAACCATCCCAAAAGTCATTTTCCAAAACCTCACATAATCACTTACTGGCAAAAACGCTTAAACATAGACATTTCACACGAAAAACCCGTTTTCTCCTAAACAACTCAACTAACATAACCACAACATGAAAACATAAATTCTCCTAGGTTCAATTCATCCAACAATAACAAAATTTCAGTCAACCACCATAAATATCAAAGTTCAATTTGGTCCTTCACATGAACACTTAACTCAACTTCATCAATTTCACAAAACCACCAACAACATCTTATTTCTTATCAACAATTATGGTATATGAACACCCAAGCCATAAATCATAATCAACAACATATCTCAGCAACAAGAATATCAATTACATATGATTTACATCTCATTTCAATCAAAACATATCAAATTTCATCAATTAAGTATAATTTCATAACTTAACATTTATACATACTTTGAAACATGTAATTTCACCCACAAGGCTTACTAAGCTCAACTTGGAGGCTCAATTTGCTAAATTCTTAAACATACTTAAAAGGATTTGGATTAAGATTCCCTTTGCTGAAGCTTTGTCTCGTATGCCTCTATACGCCAAGTTTTTAAAAGAAATTTTTTCAAAGAAAAAGGCTATAGATCACAAAGAGACAATAGCTTTAACTACTTTTGTTTTCGTATGCCTCGTCCTCCAGAACCTTGGCACGGCCCGTGCTCACACTAGCACGGCCGTGCCAGACCTTGACAAATCAAAACAAGCCATTGTTCTAGAAAGTTAGCACGGCCCGTGCCAAGGTTGGCACGGCCGTGCCCGATCATCAGGTAGGTATAACCACACCTTTTGGCCTTCTTCTTCCCTCATTCTCCACCACAAACATCTCTCTACCTCCAAACTTCTCTCTAAAACCTCCATAGCCACAAAACCCTAAACCTCCATTTCTACCCCAAAACCTCACCAAATCACAAAAACAACTTTCATACATCCAAACCAACATCACCCAAATTCGTAACCCCTCCTAACCTAACCCAAAAACCAGAAATTCTTCACCAACTTCCATAACCCAACCACAAACCATCACCGCCATCACACCACTAAAGCAAGGTCAAGGTAATGGCTTCAAAGAGAAGTGGAAAACAAGTTGGAAGCTCATCAGGGGGACCTCCTCCAAAGAAGAAAACAGAAGCCAAGAATCATGGCATCACCTTCAGGGACAACAAGCAAAGAGATAGGTACAAAATTCTAATCTCTAAACCTTTACATCCTTGCAGGTACCCTAATACCCATGACTTGAATAAGCTAGGAATTAAACATAATGTGTTTACTCTGCTAGAAAGGTTAGGATGGGTTGATATGTTGAGACCTATGAGAGGGTATGAGAATTTCACCTACGAATTTTTAAGTTCTATTGTTTTTACGAAAGATAGGTTGAATTTTGATAACCCAAACCATAGAGTTTCTTTCCGGCTTATGAATACTGATTATGAGATGTCTCTTCAATACTTCTGTGATGAGATGGGCTTCGCAAATGCGGGGTTCATCCACGACTCTTGGGATCAAAATTTAAAGCCGGTTGACTACCAACCCACCGCCTTTTGGGAGGGAATTACAGGTCTTGACCAGTTTAACACACGTGCCAACAAAGCTAGCAACATTCAGAACCCTGTACTTAGGTACCTTCAAAGGGTTATGGCTTGCACTATTTGGGGAAGGAATGAATTAGGGAATACTAGGAGTGATGAACTCTTCATGCTTTGGGCTATGCTGCACAACCACCCCGTTAACACTTGTTTTTATTTGCTTGACTACCTTTCCCTTATAGGAAATAGGTCCGATAGTAGGGGAGAAATAGTAGTTGGTGGTATCATAACATACATAGCTAGGCAGTTAGGCGTGAGTGAAGACCAAGGGATAAACAAGATTGAGGGAAACAATAGGTTGAACATAGAAACCCTTATCTCTATGAATTTCATAAAAACTCGAATCCCCTTTGTTTATACACTCAAGCTCAATGTGCCCACTTTGATATTATTGCCTAACCCATCTCGGACTAACACCGAGGTGGAAGAAAATTTGTTGTATGTTAATGATGACCCACAGGTGCACATAGAACAACATAATGAAGAAGAGGAAGGTGCACAATTGCACCATGATGAGGAGCACCATGACCATGATGAAGGTGAAACAAATGAAAATGCAAGATGGGCATGGATGAATACCGAGGTCGAGAGGATAAGCACCGAGCAGCAAAGGCAAGGTGTTGAATTAATGGGAATAAGGAATGATGTCAACGGGGCAACCGCATATCTGAAGAAAACAACCAAATGCTTCGGAAGATGATGCACCACTTTCACCTCCAAGGTCCTCCATATGGACCCCAATGATAAAAATGTGAACTTTCCTCTTCCTCTCTTCCCTTCTTTCTCCTCCTCCTTCTTTTT
This sequence comes from Medicago truncatula, assembly GCF_003473485.1. Lineage (NCBI taxonomy): Eukaryota > Viridiplantae > Streptophyta > Magnoliopsida > Fabales > Fabaceae > Medicago > Medicago truncatula. The sequence continues at coordinate 26,777,137 of NC_053043.1, read as the reverse complement.
CTTCTTTTTCTTCTTCTTCTTCTTCTTCTTCCTCTCATTTTCGTTTATTTTTCTATCTTGAATCATTGAAGACAATGCTTCTCCTAAGTGTGGGGGGAGCCTAATAAAGCGTCGTTAGTCTTAGTGTTTCCAAACTCCCTTGAACTTTATTCTTTTGTTTTGTTTTATTGTAAAAGGCATGAATAAGCAGCTTGTTTTTATTGTTTTATTATGACATAATTTTTTGTTGTCTCTCCAATGGTCGTTTCTTGTACATGAAAGTGATTTCTTGTGTTATAAGTATTCTTGCTATACCCACATCAAGTTTTATTGTGAAATTAATTCTCCAATGAGAAAAGCACCTAGTTGCAATCCTTGAGTAAGTGTATGAGTAGGTATTTTAAGGAACACGTTCTAGCTTTAATGGTAACCTGGACCCTTAAAAATCTTCAGAGTAAAAGTAGTATAAGTTTGTCTGGGAATAATTCTAATGTGATGAAATGTGTAAACCGAAATGGGGCGGAAGGATATCACCACACGTGGAGGAAAGGATACCCTCTCACTGACTTCCTAAATGTGGTGATGACTTCTCAAACAAATTGTGCTTGAATTAAACCCTCTAAAAAGAGGAACTTCCTAAGTGAAGTAAACAAGTTGTAGCACTACTTAGGGTGATCATAGAAACTTGGAGGAAAGGATACCCCCTCACGGACTTCCAATGTGAAATGATAGCCCCTAGGCATCTACAAGCCCCCAAATGTATAAATTCATCAAATCTATCTTAACTCTCCCACCTCTCTTATATGAAATGAAGAAAAGATTTTTCTCGGTCATTTTAGTGTTAAGGTTAGAACCTGTTCCTCATAATATCTATCTTATACAGGAGCAAGAAAAGGGTTGGACTACACACACACACTCACTTGAGATTTGTTGTCGGGTTGTGTAACGCCCTAATTGTTATTTAATTATTTTTAGTTGATTTAAAGTCTTTTATATGATTTTAAATGATTTATGTTGATTTTGTGGTGTGGTGTATTTTATTAAATGGATATTTTCATTATTTAATAGAATAAGTGGAGAAATAGAATTATTTTGGAGTGTGGGAGTTAATTAGGATTTAATAAAAATTAAGGGAGTTTAATGAAAAAGGGGAAGTTATAGTTTTGGGAGTTAGGAAAAGAAAAGGTCAGAAGCAGTTTTACGTGAAACAAGTTTTGGGAGAGAAAACCAAGCCAAGGGGATAACAAGAGCAAGAGGGGATCGATTTTGCTGTAGCTTCGTTTGTGCAATTGAATTCAGGTAAGGGTGAGACTATCTCTCGATAATCATAATCTATAATTTCTGAAAATTGACCTAATTGCATAGTTTTGGAAGAGAAATTGAGGGTTAGGGTTTGATGATGATTCTGAAGGGAAATGGGTAATGATCATGTTAATTCTCTTGTAATATAATGTTCAGAATGAAAACTTAATCTTTGTTGCTGCTGTGATCATAAATGGATTGAAAATTATGAGTGATTGGATGAATTGATGAATTTGTGTATGATGGTGGAATGATCTGTAATTGTTGTTGTTGATGCATGTTTTATGTTCCTTTAGATGCCTAATTGTATAATGAACCTATAAACAATCTTTGGAAACATGTTTGGGCATTGGGAGATCAAAATTGGGAGTTTTGGGGTGAAAAATGGTTTAAACCCGTGAAAAATTATGCAGAAACGATGACTGTTCGCTTAAGCGAGCCGGAAGCGAGATGTAAGCGAACAGCTACTGTAAGTAGTTCACTTAATCGAAGCACCGTTCGCTTAAGCGAAGCACCGTTCGCTTAAGCGAAATGCCTTTTGACAGCATTCCTTATTTCGCGTTCTTGTGTATTTTTCACACGTTTCTGTTTTGAATTGGACTTTGGTGTAAACATGAAAGTTTTAGATAATTTTGTTAGCTTCCTAATGGCTTTGGTTTGACTTGAAAATGACTTTTAGTTTTTGAGTTATGATGGAAATACTCCAAGTAGGTCTTAGTGAAATCTTATGAAAATTCAGCATAACCGTTTCTAAGTTAATCCAAAACTTAGGGAATAATTCCAAAACCTCGAAACTAGAAGTAATATGAGTTCAGCTAAGGTGTTTAAGAGTATTTAACCTAATGTTGGGTAATGTTGGTTAATGTTGGTTAATGTTGGGTAATGTTGGTTAATGTGAAATATATTCGTTATGTGGATTATATAAGATGTTTAAGTTGATGTTGATTACCATTTGATATTGTTATATCTTAAGAATGTTTGAGTGCTGCCATGTTGCCGTTTATTATTGATTATATGTGACTGCATTGTTTACCAAGAACATGATTGCTTACTGAATTGATGTATTATGATATGATGGGTGAATATATATGTTGTTGTGAATGTGTTGATAGATCTTACTATCAAGAGTCGTTGTGTCATAGTTGGCTAAGAGGTGGGGTATGTCATAATTAATTATGTACATTTGTTGTTGTCGTTGTCGTTGTTGTTGTTGAGTTGTATGTAGATATACACAAGTGGAGTCATAAGTCATATATACATATATGCATTGTCGAGTTGTATGTAGATATACACAACTGGAGTCAGTTGCATAAGCATAAAAAACGATGAGGACTTCGGTCCTGGAACGCCTTGTCGTTCAAAACGATGGAGCACTATGTTGTTCAAAACGATGTTAACGATGAGGACTCATGTCCTGATAAAAGAATGCTTTAACCATTCTATAACGATGAGGGCTTCGGCTCTGATATGGTACCACATGCATAGTTGCATTTGTTGAGGAGTCTTAGTGGAGTTGTCATGTCTTGCATGAGTCTTAGCGGTGGTGTCGAGTTGTTGCATGAGTCGTTGTTGTTGGTTTTAATTACCATTTGTTGTTGATGTTGTTAATGATGATATACTTATATATTGATGAGTTATTATTAAGACAGGGTGTTAGATTTAATTGATGAATTAGATATCTATTATTGATGATATTGTTGATTATGAAATATATACATATATTGGATAATTGTAGTTGCCGTTGTTCTTGAGAGAGTTGTTGTTGTCGTTGTTGTTGAATCTTGTTGTTGTCGTCATTGTTGGTTGAATTAGTAAGTGTTACTAAAGTTAAAGAAGTAAGAACATTATTGTTAAATATATGTTGTTGTTTATATTATTATGATATTGATTATAATATTATGATGACTGTTTATGGTGTTGAATATGAGGTTGTTAGGATGTTACATGATGATGATTATGAATGTTGTGATGACGATTATGTGATGTTATCTATGAGTTGTTAAATGTACTTGATGATGGTTATGTTAAGTTGATAAGTTGTCTTTTATTCATGAATTGCTAATGGAATGTTTGATGAATAATTATTATTATGAAATGATGATGTTACGTATAGTTGCTAAGTTGTCCTCTATTCATGAGTTGTTAATAAGGTGCTTGGTGGAGAATGTTAATACGAATTAATGATGTTGTTATGTTGTATATGAACTATGAATATGATATTGTTACGTTACTTATGTCATTGATTATCAAGTTGTCATGTTGTATAGGAATTATGAGTATGATGTTATATGATTATAATTAAGATGTTGATTATGATGTTAAATGATGCTGTTATGATGTTGTTTATGATATCGAGTTATGACTGTTGATATGATGAGTACATGATATGGTTTAGGAGTCGTTAAAGGAATTGTTATTACTAACCGATGGAGTTAAGTTGTTAGATGCATTTGATGAATTATATATTATTATTATTGATTGTGAATCTCACCCTTTCTGCTTGAAAATGTTGCCCTTCCGTATGGGTAACTTGCAGGTAATAAAGTTTAGTAGGAGTGGTGGCTCAAGTGGCTTAGGGCTCTGATACATAACGGGATGGGAAATTGTTGCTAAGTTTATCATTCCTTTATGTATCAATTTTTGGAACATGTTATTGAAGCTTTCATTGTCGTTAAATTAATTCCGCTGCAATGTTTTAATTATTACATTGTTGAAATTTGAAGGATAATTATTTAATTATTCCATTTGTGATTTTTAAGAAAAGAAGTGTAACATTCCGTTATTTGATGATTACTCTGATAATTATGTTGAAATTTTTAAGTTGGGAAAACGGGGTGTTACAGGTTGAATAAGTTTACAAGGAATGCTTGAAGTTGTGATTAGTGTACATTGAGATGAAACCTCGAGGGAGACATAAGCTTTTATTTAAAGTGTCATATATTAATCCTTTTGTTGCTGCCATGTCTATGCCTTTTGCTTGAGGACAAGCAAAGATTCAAGTGTGGGGGAGTTTGATGAATCATTTATTGCTTACTTTTATATGCTTTTTAGTTTAGTTTTAATTAGATTTTATTTTATTTTATATTAGCATTATTCCCCCATGTCTACGATGAACATGAGTGAGTAGACTTCTTCTTGTCTTGGGATTGTTAGATAAGTCTAAATGACGTAATCCTAATCAAACCAATCTCTAAGCCTTAATCTTATGTAACCCTGATTTCTAATCTAAATTCACCGGTTTAACATGGATCAACCATTATCAAACTGTGGAAACGAAAGTGGAGGGTTTGTTAATTGTTTATCCATCATTCCAAATATCAATTCATAAAACGAAAGTGGAGTTTTGATATTCGAACAAGTGAATTTAGACAAGGATTGCAAAGTCAGCGAAATAGGCTTTGCAATCTTTGAGACATATAGTTTTGATCTTCAAGGGAACTAATAACAATCAAGTCAGTGAAATAGGCTTGGTTGTTAGAGGAACCAAAATCTAATAGTAATCAAGTCAGCGAAATAGGCTTGGTTGCTAGAGGAACATTAGAGAAACTCTCTTGAGAAATTAGGTCTAACATAACATTATAAGCTTATGGTTTTGGTTTGAGAAGGACTTGTTATTTAGATGAAACCAACGATCCCAAGGCTCTTTTTATATTATTAATTTTCAATCGCTTGAAAACCCCCAACTTACAATTCTTTTCTCTTCTAATCATTTCCAAAGGTTAATTTAATTGAACTACTCCCTGTCGGAACGATACTCTTTTCATACTACATCGTTAAGACCGTGCACTTGCGGTTTTATCTCATCAAGTTTTTGGCGCCGCTGTCGGGGAGTAAACTAATTTGATTAACTCTTTCTTTGTGATTAGAACACTCTTCTCTTCCTCTTTTCTTCTACTTCTTTCTTTATTTTAGCACTAACTTCTTGGGTTCTCGATTTCTTATGCGAAGAAGTAAAAGTCTCGGAGAATTTATTCCTGAGATCGAAAGGTTTTTGCATAAGAAAAAAGAGAGAAGCACAAAATAATACTGTTATGGCTGAACGCACTCTCAAAGAGTATGCTACTCCTTCAACGGAAGAGCCACAAGCTATTATCGTGTACCCAACGGTTGTGGGTAATAACTTCGAAATCAAGCATGCACTACTCAATTTGGTGCAGCAAAATTAGTTTTTTGGATCACCCATTGAGGATCCAAATCTCCATATTTCTTCCTTCCTAAGACTCAGTGGCACCATAAAAGAGAACCAAGAAGCCGTAAGACTTCACCTCTTTCCCTTTTCCTTAAGGGATAGAGCTAGTGCTTGGTTCCATTCCCTAGAAGTCGGTTCCATTACTTCATGGGACGATATGAGGCGAGCATTCCTTGCCCGATTTTTCCCCCCATCTAAAACCGCTAAGCTTAGAGATCAAATCACGCGTTTCAATCAAAAAGATGGGGAGTCTCTCTATGAGGCGTGGGAGCGTTTCAAGGAAATGCTTAGACTTTGTCCCCACCATGGCCTAGAGAAGTGGCTTATAGTCCACACATTTTATAATGGCTTGTCATATACCACTAAGATTTCTGTTGATGCAGCTGCAGGTGGAGCTCTAATCAACAAAAACTATACGGAGTCTTATGCTTTGATTGAAGACATGGCTCAGAATCACTACCAATGGACCAACGAGAGAGCCGTCACCACTCCTACTCCCTCTAAGAAAGAGGCAGGTATATACGAAGTCTCTGAATATAACCACCTTGCTGCTAAGGTTGAGGCATTAACCCAGAAATTTGAAAAGCTTAATGTTAATGCTGTCACACCTTCTTCTGCATCCCCTCCTTGTGAAATCTGTGGTATATCCGGTCATATCGGTGTTGATTGTCAGTTAGGTAGTGCTGCCAATATTGAGCAACTGAATTACGCTCAATATAACCAAGGAATGAGGCCAAATCAAAATTTTTACAAAAATCCTCAAGGTTCCTATGGATAAGCAGCACCACCTGGCTATACAAACAACCAGAGAGTGGCTCAGAAATCAAGTTTGGAGATTTTGTTGGAAAATTGCATAGCTAATCAAAATAAAAATCTTCAGGAACTGAAAAACCAAACAGGATTTCTGAGCGATTCTCTCTCCAAACTCACCACCAAGGTTGATTCTATCGCCACACACACCAAAATGCTTGAGACCGAAATCTCCCAAGTGGCCACCTCTTCTCAAACACCAGGTGTCTTTCCTGGTCAACCTGAAACAAACCCCAAAGCCCATGTCAACGCTATTTTTCTTGGGGGTAGTAAGTTAGAAGAGACCGTTGCTAAAGCCAAAAGTGTCAAGGGAGAGAGTGTTAAGTGTCTAGGTAAGAAAGGTGTGATAGAAAGTAAGAAACTGCTTGATAAGAACAAAGCCCTTACAACATTAATGCTTACTAAGCTTCACTTGGAGACTCAATTCACTAAATTTTTAAACGTACTTCAAAATATTTGCATTAAGATTCCCTTTGCTGAAGCTTTGTCTCGTATGCCTCTATTTCGCTGACTTGATTGTTATTAGTTCCCTTGAAGATCGAAACTATATGTCTCAAAGATTTCAAAGCCTTTTTCGCTGACTTTGCAATCCTTGTCTGAATTCACTTGTTCGAATATCAAAGCTCCACTTTCGTTTTATGAATTGATATTTGGAATAATGGATAAATAATTATCAAACCCTCCACTTTTGTTTCCACAGTTTGATAATGGTTGATCCATGTTAAGACGGTGAATTCAGATAAGAAATTAGGGTTACATAAGATTAAGGCTTAGAGTTTGGTTTGATTAGGATTATGTCATTTAGACTTATCCAACAATCCCAAGACAAGGAGAAGTCTACTCACTCATGTTCATCGTAGACATGGGGGAGAAGAGAGAAAGCATAAAGGTAAATGACGGGAAAATAAAGGAAAAGAAAAGAACTTTAATTAGAAAAGCAATTGTCACTTATTGAATTCCAAGTAAAGATGATTATTTGTGATGGATGGCTACTCTATTTATAGCATTTATTCGACTTAAAATCTAAGCTATTACATTTGGGCTAAAAATAGAGTAGCTTAAAATCTAAGCAAAAGCAGCAAAAGAGGCATTGGAAGGTGGCACGGCCGTGCCAAGCCTAGCACGGGCCGTGCCAAGGTTCTGACTTGGGGGAGACATATTTTGTCTTCCGAATCTTCGTATTTCTGCACCGAATCAGCTCCAATCCTCTTTCTTTTGCTCCAAGACTCAATCCATCCAATATTCATTCCTGAAATATAAAATATGCAATTGTAGTAATATAATTCAAAAAGGAAATATTATAAATATAAATATAACTAAAATCTAAATAAAACGATACTAAATATTATGGATAAAATAGATATAATAATGACTCATCAGTATTGCAGTTGATCCTTCGAAAGTTGATGCAGTATCACAATGGGAGACTTCGAAGTCAGTGACTGAAATCAGAAGTTTCTTGGGTTTGGCTGGTTATTACCGCAGGTTCATTGAGGGATTTTCGAAGTTAGCACTTCCGTTGACTCAGTTGACTTGTAAGGGTAAGTCGTTCGTGTGGGATGCTCTGTAACGCCCACTTTCGTTTAATCGTTTATTTAATCGAGTTTAGGTGATTATATTATAATTATATAATATATGCATGATTTTGGTATGTTTTGATGATTTGATTGATGACGTGATAAGTTATGAGTTTTGGAGGATTTGATTATGATATGAGATTTATTTTATTGATAAATAGAATAAAGATTTGAAAATAATATAAAATATTTAGTTGAGGGCTGTTTTGATATTTTAGGTAGTTTTGGGGGAGAAAGTGAGATAAGATAAGTTATTAGAAAGAGGTATAAATAGGAGAAGACCTAATATTTTAGAAACTCATTGTACGTGAAAACTTTTGGAAAAGGGAGAAAAAGCTTAGAAGGGAGAAGAGCATAGAGAGAGCTGCGATTTCTTCATAACCAGGTAAGGGTGAGACTAATAATTCAATAATGTTATTTACTGTAATTCTGATGATTAGTTGACAAAGTTAGGATTGATTTAGAGAAGTTTTGGAATTAGGTCAAAACCCTAAAAATTGATGATCAAACGGTAAAGCTTGTTTAGATTGATGTAGAAACTGTCCTTTAACCTTAGAACATGTTTAGGATGGATTATGGAATCAAAATTAGGCTTTGAACCATGTTGTGTGATGGATTTTTGAGAAAAACCCTAGTCTTCCCGTGCTTCTGTTCATCGCTCGCCACGGCGAGGGATGATCCTCGCCTCGCGAGTGATGAACTTCATCGCTCGCCACGCGAGCCCCTTCCCTTCGCCTCGCGAGTTGTTTGGTGCAACTCGCCATGGCGAGCAACCTTTCCTCGCCTCGCGAGCTTAGGCAGAGTGCATGTCATATTTCGTGTTTCGACCTTTTTAGTTGAATCTTGTATGCCTTTGAGCACCTGAACATACCTAGTATTGATTAGGAATGAATGTAGGATCAGAGGGAACCCAGAACAACCTTAGTTTGGGAGTTGAGTGGTACTCGCCATGGCGAGTAAGTACTCTCGCCTCGCGAGTACAACCAGGATGAACTTGTTTATGTGTTTATGCGATCTGTGACGCACTTGTTGATCAAGAGTGAACCCCTAACTGGTAATGAGACCTAGTGATGTCGTTTAATGCAGACTGTAGAGTTGTTTAAGTTATATTAATATTAATTGAATATGAACTATTGTATTGTATATTCATGCAAGATAAGAAGATGTGATAATGATACAAATTATGTGCTTTGATATAATGATATCATCTTGTTATGTGACCTGTTTATGCTGCTTCCGTTATTTAACTAAGTGCATAATTATATGATGAAGTTTAGCTCCAAATTATTGGATGCATGTTGATAAGTTGATTACGATGTTTTGTTCATATGTGTCCATGCATAGCATATCATTGAGCTTAGTCCTCACCACGAATATTAGGAGCTTTGTCCTCCGCACGTTTTATAGGAGCTTTGTCCTCCGCACGATTAAAGTATATTAATACTTATGATGACGATTGGTACCACATGCATATAAGGAGTCTAGGAGCATTGTCACATTGTCATGATTAAGATGCCTTGTTGATAATGAATGAAATGTGATTATGTGATAAGTGTTTATTGATTATGTTACGTTGTTCATAATGAATTGGATATATGATTACGTGATAACTGTTTAGCATTTATGCAAAGTTAATAATGGAATGATTATGATGTTAATTTATGATTCGCAATTACATTGATTAATGTTATTTTATTATGAAATCTCACCCCTTCTGCTTGAAAATGTTGCCCTTCGTATGGGTAACTTGCAGGTGATCGTGCTTAGTGTGCAGTTGCCGTCGTGAGTGGCCTTGCCTTCACTGTGTCGTCTAGGTCGCTCTGATACGTAACGGGATGGGGTTTTATGCTATAACATGCTTCATTCTCTTACGTGAACTGCCATGAATATTTACTGTTTTGATTAACTCTTTTGAGATACTTGTTGGGCCTGCGTGCCAAAACGTTTCATGACTTATGGTTAAGATTTTCCGCTGCAAATGTTTAAGATATTGGTTAAATCATTATTTAACTGTTGGATTACGTTATATGTGATATCCCGTTGTTTGATGTTTACTCTGATAAATGTTATGTCTTTAAAGAAATTTTAAATATTGGGAATACGGGGTGTTACAATTGGTATCAGAGCAGGTCGGTCCGTCCGGTCAATTACAGAGTCGTGTCGAGTCTTAGTAATATTTATATTACTATCTTATGTTGTTGTTGCTACTTTTGTAGAATCTCGGAAATGGCTGGAAGAAACGATGCTGCGTTAGCTGCTGCTCTACAAGCTGTTGCCCAAGCTGTGGGACAACAACCTAACGCAAATGCTGGTGCGAACGCGGAAGCTAGGATGTTGGAGACGTTCATGAAGAAGAACCCTCCGACTTTCAAAGGACGTTATGACCCTGATGGAGCCCATACGTGGCTTAAGGAGATTGAGAGGATTTTCCGGGTTATCCAGTGCACGGAGGATCAGAAAGTGCGATTTGGTACTCATCAGCTGGCCGAGGAAGCTGATGACTGGTGGGTTGCTCTTCTGCCTACCCTTGGGCAGGAGGGAGCTGTTGTGACTTGGGCTGTTTTCAGGAGAGAGTTCCTGAGAAGATACTTTCCGGAAGATGTTCGCGGGAAGAAAGAGATCGAATTCCTTGAGCTGAAGCAAGGAAATATGTCCGTGACAGAGTATGCTGCCAAGTTCGTGGAGCTGTCTAAGTTCTATCCGCACTATACTGCTGAGAATGCTGAGTTCTCGAGATGTATCAAATTCGAGAATGGTCTGAGGCCCGACATCAAGAGGGCGATTGGGTATCAACAGCTGAGAGTTTTTCAGGACTTGGTTAATAGCTGCAGGATCTATGAAGAGGATACGAAGGCTCACTACAAGGTAGTGAATGAAAGGAAGGGCAAGGGACAGCAGAGTCGTCCTAAGCCGTACAGTGCCCCCGCTGACAAAGGGAAACAGAAGATGGTCGATGTTAGGCGGCCTAAGAAGAAGGATGCTGCGGAGATTGTGTGTTTCAATTGTGGTGAGAAAGGCCACAAAAGCAACGTCTGCCCTGAGGAAATCAAGAAGTGTGTCCGGTGTGGCAAGTAAGGTCATGTTGTAGCTGATTGCAATCGTACATACATTGTGTGCTTTAATTGCAATGGAGAGGGTCACATTAGTTCACAGTGTACTCAGCCTAAGAGGGCGCCGACTACTGGTAGGGTCTTTGCTTTGACTGGGACTCAGACAGAGAATGAGGATCGTTTGATCAGAGGTACTTGCTATATTAATAATACTCCTTTAGTTGCTATTATTGATACTGGTGCTACGCATTGTTTTATTGCTTTCGATTGTGTTTCTGCTTTGGGTCTTGATTTGTCTGATATGAATGGAGAGATGGTTATCGAAACTCCAGCTAAGGGTTCGGTGACTACTTCTCTCGTATGTTTGAAATGTCCTTGGTCTATGTTTGGTCGTGATTTTGAAATGGATTTAGTTTGTCTACCTTTGGGTGGTATGGATGTGATTTTGGGTATGAACTGGTTAGAGTACAACCACGTTCTTATTAATTGTTTTAGCAAGTCAGTACATTTCTCTTCCGTCGAAGAGGAAAGTGGTGCAGAGTTTTTATCTACTAAGCAGCTGAAGCAACTGGAACGCGACGGTATCTTGATGTTTTCGTTAATGGCTACCTTATCTATTGAGAATCAAGCAGTGATTGACAGGTTACCGGTGGTGTGTGAATTTCCTGAAGTTTTTCCAGATGAGATTCCTGATGTGCCTCCAGAGAGAGAAGTTGAGTTTTCTATTGATCTTGTTCCTGGAACGAAGCCGGTCTCGATGGCACCTTATCGTATGTCTGCTTCTGAGTTATCTGAGTTGAAGAAACAGTTGGAAGACTTGCTTAAGAAGAAGTTTGTTAGACCGAGTGTTTCACCTTGGGGAGCGCCGATTTTGTTAGTAAAGAAGAAAGATGGTAGTATGCGGTTGTGTATTGATTATCGGCAGTTGAACAAGAAGGTAACTATCAAGAATAGGTATCCACTTCCGAGAATTGATGATTTGATGGATCAGCTAGTGGGTGCACGAGTTTTCAGCAAGATTGATTTGAGATCAGGTTATCACCAGATTAAAGTAAAAGATGAAGATATGCAGAAGACAGCTTTCAGAACGCGTTATGGTCACTATGAATATAAAGTTATGCCTTTTGGTGTTACCAATGCACCTGGAGTGTTTATGGAGTATATGAATCGCATCTTCCATGCATTTTTGGATCGGTTTGTGGTTGTGTTTATCGACGATATCTTGATTTACTCCAAGACTGAAGAAGAACATGCCGAGCATCTGAAGATTGTTTTGCAAGTGTTGAAAGAGAAGAAGCTTTATGCTAAATTGTCTAAGTGTGAATTCTGGTTGAAAGAAGTGAGTTTTCTAGGCCATGTTATTTCTGGTGATGGAATTGCAGTGGATCCATCTAAAGTTGAAGCGGTATCGCAATGGGATACTCCTAAGTCCGTTACTGAGATTAGAAGCTTTTTGGGTTTAGCTGGTTACTACAGGAGATTTATCGAGGGATTTTCCAAGTTAGCTCTTCCGCTTACACAGTTGACTTGTAAAGGTAAAACTTTTGTGTGGGACGTCCATTGTGAGAGGAGTTTCGGTGAATTGAAGAAGCGTTTGACGACTGCTCCAGTGTTGATTTTGCCGAAGTCAGATGAACCTTTTGTGGTGTATTGTGATGCGTCCAAGTTGGGTTTAGGAGGTGTGCTTATGCAAGAAGGTAAAGTGGTAGCTTATGCTTCAAGACAGTTGAGAGTTCATGAGAAGAATTATCCTACGCATGATCTCGAGTTGGCGGCCGTAGTCTTTGTGTTGAAGATATGGAGACATTATTTGTATGGTTCGAGGTTTGAGGTGTTTAGTGATCACAAGAGTTTGAAGTATTTGTTCGATCAGAAAGAATTGAATATGAGGCAGCGAAGATGGCTAGAGTTGCTAAAGGATTATGACTTTGGTTTGAATTATCATCCGGGTAAAGCTAATGTTGTTGCAGATGCCTTGAGTAGGAAGACATTGCATATGTCCGCCATGATGGTCAGAGAGTTCGAGTTGCTTGAACAGTTCCGAGATATGAGTTTGGTTTGTGAATGGTCACCTCAGAGCGTGAAACTAGGTATGCTCAAGATTGATAGTGAATTTTTGAAAAATATCAAGGAAGCACAGAAAGTTGATGTAAAGTTTGTGGACTTGTTGGTTGCTAGAGATCAGACTGAAGACAGTGATTTTAAAATCGATGATCAAGGTGTGTTGAGATTCCGATGAAGAATTTGTATCCCAGACAATGAAGAGATTAAGAAGATGATTCTTGAAGAGAGTCATAGAAGTAGCTTGAGTATTCATCCGGGAGCTACGAAGATGTATCATGATTTAAAGAAGATTTTCTGGTGGTCTGGTTTGAAACGAGATGTGGCACAGTTTGTGTATTCCTGTTTAGTTTGTCAGAAGTCGAAAGTTGAGCATCAGAAACCTGCTGGGATGATGGTACCTTTAGACGTGCCAGAATGGAAATGGGATAGTATATCCATGGATTTTGTGACGAGTTTGCCAAATACTCCTAGAGGGAACGACGCAATTTGGGTTATTGTTGTTAGGTTGACGAAGTCAGCTCATTTTCTACCTATTAATATTAGTTTCCCTGTTGCCCAGTTGGCAGAGATTTATATCAAGGAGATTGTGAAGTTGCATGGTGTTCCTTCGAGCATCGGGTCAGATAGAGATCCAAGATTTACTTCTAGATTTTGGAAAAGTTTGCAAGAGGCCTTGGGTTCGAAGTTGAGATTGAGTTTGGCGTATCATCCACAGACAGATGGTCAGTCGGAGAGGACAATTCAGTCGCTAGAGGATTTGTTGAGAATTTGTGTTCTTGAACAAGGAGGAACTTGGGACAGTCATCTTCCGTTGATCGAGTTCACTTATAATAATAGTTATCATTCTAGTATTGGAATGGCACCGTTCGAGGCTTTGTATGGTCGGAGATGCAGAACTCCGTTGTGTTGGTTTGAATCAGGAGAAAGAGCGGTCTTAGGACCAGAGATTGTTCAGCAAACTACTGAGAAAGTTCAGATGATCCAAGAGAAAATGAAGGCGTCGCAGAGTCGACAAAAGAGTTATCATGATAAGCGTAGAAAAGATCTTGAATTTCAGGAAGGAGACCACGTGTTTTTGAGAGTCACTCCTATGACTGGTGTAGGACGTGCTTTGAAGTCAAAGAAGTTGACCCCGAAGTTCATTGGTCCGTATCAGATATTGGAAAGAGTTGGAACGGTGGCTTACCGAGTGGGTTTACCGCCGCATCTTGCGAATTTGCACAACGTTTTCCATGTGTCGCAACTTCGAAAGTATGTTCCGGATCCATCTCATGTAATCCAAAGTGACGATGTGCAAGTTAGAGACAACCTTACGGTAGAAACTTTACCGTTGAGGATTGATGATCGTAAAGTGAAGACGTTGAGAGGCAAGGAGATACCTCTCGTGAGAGTCGTTTGGTCGGGAGCGACTGGGGAAAGCTTGACGTGGGAGCTTGAGAGTAAGATGCTGGAGTCTTATCCAGAGTTGTTTACTTGAGGTAAATTTTCGAGGACGAAAATCTTTTAAGTGGGGGAGAGTTGTAACGCCCACTTTCGTTTAATCGTTTATTTAATCAAGTTGAGGTGATTATATTATAATTATATAATATATGCATGATTTTGGTATGTTTTGATGATTTGATTGATGACGTGATAAGTTATGAGTTTTGGAGGATTTGATTATGATATGAGATTTATTTTATTGATAAATAGAATAAAGATTTGAAAATAATATAAAATATTTAGTTGAGGGCTGTTTTGATATTTTAGGTAGTTTTGGGGGAGAAAGTGAGATAAGATAAGTTATTAGAAAGAGGTATAAATAGGAGAAGACCTAATATTTTAGAAACTCATTGTACGTGAAAACTTTTGGAAAAGGGAGAAAAAGCTTAGAAAGGAGAAGAGCATAGAGAGAGCTGCGATTTCTTCATAACCAGGTAAGGGTGAGACTAATAATTCAATAATGTTATTTATTGTAATTCTGATGATTAGTTGACAAAGTTAGGATTGATTTAGAGAAGTTTTGGAATTAGGTCAAAACCCTAAAAATTGATGATCAAACGGTAAAACTTGTTTAGATTGATGTAGAAACCGTCCTTTAACCTTAGAACATGCTTAGGATGGATTATGGAATCAAAATTAGGCTTTGAACCATGTTGTGTGATGGATTTTTGAGAAAAACCCTAGTCTGCCCGTGCTTCTGTTCATCGCTCGCCACGGCAAGTGATGATCCACGCCTCGCGAGTGATGAACTTCATCGCTCGCCACGCGAGCCCCTTCCCTTCGCCTCGCGAGTTGTTTGGTGCAACTCGCCATGGCGAGCAACCTTTCCTCGCCTCGCGAGCTTAGGCAGAGTGCATATCATATTTCGTGTTTCGACCTTTTTAGTTGAATCTTGTATGCCTTTGAGTACCTGAACATACCTAGTATTGATTAGGAATGAATGTAGGATCAGAGGGAACCCAGAACAACCTTAGTTTGGGAGTTGAGTGGTACTCGCCATGGCGAGTAAGTACTCTCGCCTCGCGAGTACAACCAGGATGAACTTGTTTATGTGTTTATGCGATCTGTGTCGCACTTGTTGATCAAGAGTGAACCCCTAACTGGTAATGAGACCTAGTGATGTCGTTTAATGCAGACTGTAGAGTTGTTTAAGTTATATTAATATTAATTGAATATGAACTATTGTATTGTATATTCATGCAAGATAAGAAGATGTGATAATGATACAAATTATGTGCTTTGATATAATGATATCATCTTGTTATGTGACCTGTTTATGCTGCTTCCGTTATTTAACTAAGTGCATAATTATATGATGAAGTTTAGCTCCAAATTATTGGATGCATGTTGATAAGTTGATTACGATGTTTTGTTCATAAGTGTCCATGCATAGCATATCATTGAGCTTAGTCCTCACCACGAATATTAGGAGCTTTTTCCTCCGCACGTTTTATAGGAGCTTTGTCCTCCGCACGATTAAAGTATATTAATACTTATGATGACGATTGGTACCACATGCATATAAGGAGTCTAGGAGCATTGTCACATTGTCATGATTAAGATTCCTTGTTGATAATGAATGAATATGTGATTATGTGATAAGTGTTTATTGATTATGTTACGTTGTTCATAATGAATTGGATATATGATTACGTGATAACTGTTTAGCATTTATGCAAAGTTAATAATGGAATGATTATGATGTTAATTTATGATTCGCAATTACATTGATTAATGTTATTTTATTATGAAATCTCACCCCTTCTGCTTGAAAATGTTGCCCTTCGTATGGGTAACTTGCAGGTGATCGTGCTTAGTGTGCAGTTGCCGTCGTGAGTGGCCTTGCCTTCACTGTGTCGTCTAGGTCGCTCTGATACGTAACGGGATGGGGTTTTATGCTATAACATGCTTCATTCTCTTACGTGAACTGCCATGAATATTTACTGTTTTGATTAACTCTTTTGAGATACTTGTTGGGCCTGCGTGCCAAAACGTTTCATGACTTATGGTTAAGATTTTCCGCTGCAAATGTTTAAGATATTGGTTAAATCATTATTTAACTGTTGGATTACGTTATATGTGATATCCCGTTGTTTGATGTTTACTCTGATAAATGTTATGTTTTTAAAGAAATTTTAAATATTGGGAAAATGGGGTGTTACATGCTCAGTGTGAGAGTAATTTCAATGAGTTGAAGCAAAGGTTGACAACTGCTCCTATTTTAATTCTACCGAAGCCGGAAGAACTGTTTGTTGTGTATTGTGATGCGTCTAAGTTGGGCTTGGGTGGTGTTTCGATGCAAGATGGTAAAGTGGTAGCTTATGCTTCTAGGCAGTTGAGAATTCATGAAAAGAATTATCCTACACATGATTTGGAGTTGGCTGCGGTGGTTTTTGTTTTGAAAATTTGGAGGCATTATTTATACGGTTCCAGATTTGAAGTATTTAGTGATCATAAAAGTCTAAAATATTTATTTGATAAGAAGGAATTGAACATGAGGCAGAGGAGATGCTTAGAGCTGTTGAAGGATTATGATTTTGGTTTGAATTACCATCCGGGTAAAGCCAATGTGGTTGCAGATGCCTTGAGTAGGAAAACGTTGCACATGTCTGCTATGATGGTGAAAGAATTTGATTTGTTAGAGCAGTTTAGAGACTTGAGCCTTGTCTGTGAATTGACACCTCAGAGTGTACAGTTGGGGATGCTGAAGATTAACAGTGATTTCTTGAATAGTATCCGGGAAGCACAACAAGTGGATGTCAAGCTGGTTGATTTGATGGTTGCTGGTAATGGCACTGAGGATAGTGACTTTAAGGTTGATGATCAAGGTGTATTGAGGTTCAGAGGAAGAATTTGTATTCCTGATAATGAGAGTTGAAAAAGTTGATTTTAGAGGAAAGTCACAAAAGTAGCTTAAGTATTCATCCGGGAGCTACGAAAATGTATCATGATTTGAAGCATGACGTCGCTCATTTTGTGTATGCATGTTTGACTTGTCAGAAGTCTAAGGTTGAACATCAGAAGCCTGCAGGGTTGTTGACACCGTTGGATGTGCCGGAGTGGAAGTGGGACCTAATTTCTATGGATTTTGTGACGAGTTTACCGAACACTCCGAGAGGGCATGATGCTATATGGGTTGTGGTCGACAGGTTGACGAAGTCGGCACACTATATTCCGATTAATATCAGTTATCCGGTAGCTCAGTTGGCGGAGATTTATATTTATAACATTGTGAAGCTACATGGTGTACCGTCGAGTATCGTGTCGGACAGGGATCCGAGGTTCACTTCTAGATTTTGGAAGAGCTTGCAAGATGCTTTGGGTTCGAAGTTGTGGTTGAGTTCGGCTTATCATCCTCAGACAGATGGTCAGTCGGAGAGAACGATACAATCTTTGGAGGATTTACTGAGAGTGTGTGTACTTGAGCAAGGTGGAGCTTGGGATAGTCACCTACCGTTGATAGAGTTCACATACAACAACAGTTACCATTCGAGTATTGGCATGGCACCGTTCGAAGCTTTGTATGGTCGGAGGTGCAAGACTCCTTTATGCTGGTTTGAGTCAGGAGAGAGTGTTGTATTGGGACCGGATTTGGTTCATCAGACTAGAGAGAAAGTCAAGATGATAAGGGAAAAGATGAAAGCGTCGCAGAGTCGACAGAAGAGTTATCATGACAAGTGTAGGAAGGCCCTTGAGTTTCAGGTGGAAGATCATGTATTTCGGAGAGTTACTCCTATGACGGGTGTAGGACGTGCATTGAAGTCGAAGAAGTTGACTCCAAAGTTCATTAGTCCGTATCAGATATCAGAAAGGGTTGGAACAGTGGCATATAGAGTTGGTTTCCCACCACATCTTTCGAATTTGCATGATGTGTTTCATGTGTCGCAACTTCGGAAGTATGTAGCGGATTCTTCGTGTAACGCCCCGGATTTTCATCCAAGACATTACTTAAAAATTATATATTTCTTTAAAAATATTTAAGTGAAACTAATAGAAAGATAAACTGTTAAAAAAATAAATCAATAGAAAATTACTCCTTAATACAAGAATTCAAAAGTATTTTAAAAGTTACAAATACGACTTAATGAAAATTAATCTTCTTTTACATTGAAAAACCCAATTTGCCCCAGAGTACGCTTCAATCACACATCCAGCTCATACTTCATCTTTGGTACCAACAACATTATATTAATGTAAGGGTCAATTTCCTTATCCAAATTGGTTCATACTCAAAGCACAAGAAACAATGCTCTAAAATAGATAGTATAAAATCTTCTCGATCAAAAAGAAATAAAAGTACACAAGCCATATTTTAAGAAAAGAACTCAAATGAATTATGCATGAGATGCATGCTATGCTCTTAAGTACTACATGATCCGGATAAAAACAAGCCACAAAGCCTAACAAGCCACAAAGGCTATGCAAATGTCATGATAATGTAACAAGCCACAAAGGCTATGCATATGCCATGATAATCATTCCAAAAATTATATTCTAGCCACTTAGACAAATGCAAATATAACCCACCCACTAAGGCTACCACACAATTAAATCATAAACAAATTACATATTTTTATTCTCAAACATCATAGAGCAAATAAAACATAATAGCAATCGATATCACCTTCTCATATATAAAATTCATAAATAAATCCAAACTTTAATAATTATATTTACCTTTTAATTATTATTATTATTTTTATTTTCTTTCAAACGACAAGAATTTCTACCACTATTTTATAACAAAGTCCTAGCACTTAGTAAGAACGTATGGGGAAAAAGCCCTTACCTTGTGGGTGTTTTTCCTTCCGAACAAGACGACCTTAAGATTGATTCTGCACCGACTGAACGAGCTAGTTTTGGGATTCTATGGAAGTATGAATTAAGAGATTGATAATCGTACTTTGAGGCAGAATACAATCTTAATGAAAATGACTTATCCTTACATTATGAACGCAGGAATGGAAGAGGAAAGGGACAACACAAGTTTACCTTAAGAAAATGAAGTTGTTGAATAAACAAGGAGAGGAATGATAATTGGACGTAGAAGGGGTATTTTTATGTTTTGTTGCTAGAGGGTTGGCTCTTCCGTTCTTTTCTCTCTTGATTGTTTTTGGATGCATAGCTTTTGTTAGGTTTGGTTCAAAATATCAAGGGCTGATGAATGTAAAGGTAAGAAATGTTGCCAATTCAAAGGAATTTAAGGTGGAAATAAATGAGAATGAAGGTAGTAAAGAGAGAATTATCCTGGTCAAAAGTATATAAGTCAATGGGAAAATACTAGAATTTGTGCCTACACGGTTCTATTAGATTTTCCTAAAGAAATTGATAACAAATTGAATGGATCACTCCTCAATTAATCTAATACATTGGTCAACACTCCCACCTATAACATATTCTCCTTCCTGATTTAATTACTATTAATTAGCGGTTCCTACAGGAAAATTAAGAGGAGAATAATACAATTAAATGGTTATGAGAAATACATGGCTAGAGAAAGTCAATAACTCGTTTTCTTAAATCCGAATACCACAAATAAATGATAAAAAAAAAGATGGCTTAGATTTTAAGCTACTCTATTTTTAGCCCAAATGTAATAGCTTAGATTTTAAGTCGAATAAATGCTATAAATAGAGTAGCCATCCATCACAAATAATCATCTTTTCTTGGAATGCAATATGTGACAATTGTCTTTCTAATAAAAGCTCATTTTACTTTCTTGCTATTTACTTTTATGTTTTCTCTCTACTTCTCCTTGTCTACAATGAACGTCAGCGAGTAGACTTCTCTTGTCTTGGGATTGTTGGATAAGTCTAATGACATAATCCTAATCAAAACAAGCTTTAAACCTTCATCTTATGTAACCCTAATTCCTTATCTAAATTCACCACTTTAACATGGATCAACCATTATCAAACTGTGGAAACGAAAGTGGAGGGTTTGATAATTGTTTATCCATCATCTCAAATATCAATTCATAAAACGAAAGTGGAGCTTTGATATTCGAACAAGTGAATTTAGACAAAGATTGCAAAGTCTGCGAAATAGGCTTTGCAATCTTTGAGACATATAGTTTCGATCTTCAAGGGAACTAATAACAATCAAGTCAGCGAAATAGGCTTGGTTGTTAGAGGAACCAAAATCTAATAGTAATCAAGTCAGCGAAATAGGCTTGGTTGCTAGAGGAACAAAAGAGAAACTGTCTTGAGAAATTAGGTCTAACATAAAGTTATAAGTTTAATAGTTTGGTTTGAGAAGGACTTGTCGTTAGGATGAACCAATAACTCCAAGGCTTTTATCTTTTATTTTATTATTTGATTTTAATTAAAAACTCAAACTTTTCTATCTTATAAACCTTTAGTATAATCATTATCTAAAGTTGATTGAATTCATAACTCCCTGTCGGAACGATACTCTTTTCATACTACTTCGGTAAGACCGTGCACTTGCGGTTTTATCCCATCAGTAGCATGAGCTCGCCTTGGCGAAAGAGCAACTTCATGGCTCGCCTCGCGAGCAAGACAACTCGCCGTGGCGAGTACCAATGAGGAAACCTGGATTTTCAGATTGTTGTTATAAGCCATAATTTGGTTAGTTTTGAGTACCTAGATGATTTTAGAGAGGTCTGGGACAATTTTCAGATTAAAAAGATGAATAGGGAACTTAAAAATGAAGATTTAGTGAGAAAAATGTCAAAACTCTCGAGAGCACCTGTTTTGAGTTCGCCCTAAGTTCGCCACGGCGAGCAGCCTGTTTTCTTGTGCTCGCCATATCGAGTAGATGAACTCGCGAGGCGAGTTGCCCAGTATTTGAGTTGTTGAATTCTGTTTTGAATGTTTTGAATGGAACTTGGTGTATGAACATGATTATGATTAATTGTGCATTTTTCTGGATTGTTGGATTGATTAATGATGATCTGTTGATGACTGTGTTGTATATTTACATTCATTAAATCATACATGTGTTGAATTATGGAGTGGTGAGTCATATACATATATATGCATTTGTTGAGTTGTATGTAGATATACACAAGTGGAGTCAGTTGCATAAGCATATAAAGCGGGAGGGCTCTTGCCCTGGAACGCCTTGTCGTTCAAAGCGGGAGGACTTATGTCCTGGAACACCTTGTTGTTCAAAGCGGTGAGTACTTATGTCCTGATGAATGCTTTAACCATTCAATTAGTGGTGAGGGCTTCGGCCCTGAATATGGTACCACATGCATATTTGTGTTTGTTGAGGAGTCTAGGAGTGTTGTCTTAGTGGTGTTGTTATGTCATTTGCATGAGTCGGTGTTGTTGGATGTAATTGCCATATTGATGATGATGTTGTTGTATGAAGTATATATTTATACATATATGAAGATGAATTGATTATATTTAGGGTGTTAGATTCAATTAATGAATTTTAATATCTATATTTTATTGTTGTGAATCTCACCCCTTCTTCTTGAAAATGTTGCCCTTCCTATGAGTAACTTGCAGGTGATCCTGAGTAGTAGGTGGTGGCTCAAGTGTCTAGGGCTCTGATACGTACAGGATGGGATTTTAATGCTTATTTTCATTCCTATGTATCAAATTTTGGAACTTGATGTTGTAACCATTTTTAGTTGTTGAATTTATGTTGTTAAGGCTTTAATGCCAAGATTTATTATGGAGAATTAAAGCGTTGTTGTTGTTGTTGCTGCTTTCGATGCAAATATTCCGCTGCAAATTAATGAATATTTCTGAAGGATGTTTAATTAAATAGTTTTTATATTCTATTTAAGAAATTTTGAAAATGTAGTGTGACATGCGTGTGTTTGGGATTTACTCTGATGTGTTATTTATTATTTAATTGATTTTGGGTAACAGGGTGTTACACTTACCGGTAAAGTGTCAACCATAAGGTTATCTCTAACTTGCACATCATCACTTTGGATCACATGGGATGGATCCGGAACATACTTCCGAAGTTGCGACACAAGAAACACATCGTGCAAATTCGAAAGATGCGGTGGTAAACCCACTCGATACGCCACCGTCCCAACTCTTTCCGATATCTGATACGGGCCAATAAATCTTGGAGTCAACTTCTTTGACTTCAAAGCTCGTCCAACACCAGTCACAGGTGTGACTCTCAAAAATACGTGGTCTCCTTCTTGAAACTCAAGATCTTTCCTACGCTTATCATGGTAACTCTTTTGTCGACTCTGCGATGCTTTCATCTTCTCTTGAATCATCTTAACCTTCTCGGTAGTTTGTTGAACAATCTTTGGTCCTAAGACCACTCTTTCACCCGACTCAAACCAACACAACGGAGTTCTGCATCTCCGACCATACAAAGCCTCGTAAGGTGCCATTCCAATACTAGAATGATAACTATTATTATACGTGAACTCTATCAATGGAAGATGACTATCCCAAGTTCCTCCTTGCTCAAGTACACAAACTCTCAACAAGTCCTCTAGTGACTGAATCGTCCTCTCCGACTGACCATCTGTCTGCGGATGATACGCTGAACTCAACCTCAACTTAGAACCTAAAGCCTCATGCAAACTTTTCCAAAATCTAGAAGTAAACCTTGGATCTCTATCTGACACAATGCTCGAAGGAACACCATGCAACTTCACAATATCACGAATGTAAATCTCTGCCAACTGAGAAACAGGAAAACTGATATTAATCGGAAGAAAATGAGCCGACTTCGTCAATCTATCAACAATCACCCATATCGCGTCATTCCCTTTAGGAGTATTAGGCAAACTCGTTACAAAATCCATGGATATACTATCCCATTTCCATTCTGGCACATCTAAAGACACCATCATACCAGCAGGTTTCTGATACTCAACCTTCGATTTCTGACAAATCAAACAAGTATACACAAACTGTGCAACATCGCGTTTCAATCCAGACCACCAAAACAACTTTAGATCGTGGTACATCTTCGTAGCTCCTGGATGAATACTCAAGCTACTTCTATGACTCTCTTCAAGAATCATTTTCTTCATCTCATCATCGTCTGGAATACAAATCCTACCTCTAAACCTTAACACAGCTTGATCATCGATTTTAAAATCACTGTCTTCAGTCTGATCACTAGCAACCAACAAGTCAACAAACTTAACATCGACTTTCTGTGCTTCTTTAATACTCTTCAGAAATTCATTATCAATCTTCAGCATTCCTAGCTTCACACTTTCAGATGACATTTCACAAACTAAACTCAAATCTCTGAACTGTTCAAGCAACTCGAACTCATTTACCATCATAGCGGACATATGCAAAGTCTTCCTACTCAAAGCGTCTGCAACAACATTAGCTTTACCCGGATGATAGCTCAACTCAAAATCATAGTCCTTCAGCAATTCAAGCCATCTATGCTGCCTCATATTCAATTCCTTTTGATCAAACAGATACTTCAAGCTCTTATGATCACTAAATACCTCAAATCTCGAACCATACAAGTAATGTCTCCATATCTTTAATACAAAGACCACAACAGCCAACTCTAAATCGTGCGTAGGGTAATTCTTCTCATGAATTCTCAACTGTCTCGAAGCATAAGCTACTACTTTACCATCTTGCATAACCACACCACCTAAACCCAGCTTGGACACATCACAATATACCACAAAAGGTTCATCTGACTTTGGCAAAATCAAAACCAGAGCTTTCGTCAGTCGCTTCTTCAATTCACTAAAATTGTTCTCACATTGAACATCCCACACAAAGGCTTTACCTTTACAAGTCAAATGTGTTAGCGGAAGTGCTAACTTGGAAAATCCTTCTATAAATCTTTTGTAATAGCCAGCCAATCCCAAAAAGCTTCTAATCTCTATAACCGACTTAGGAGTCTCCCATTGCGATACTGCATCAACTTTAGACGGATCCACTACAATACCACTACCAGAAATAACATGTCCAAGAAAGCTCACTTCTTTCAACCAGAATTCACACTTAGACAATTTCGCATAAAGCTTCTTCTCTTTCAACACTTGCAAAACTAGCTTCAAATGCTTAGCATGTTCTTCTTCAGACATGGAGTAAATCAAAATATCATCAATGAAAACAACCACGAAACGATCCAAAAATGCATGAAAGATGCGATTCATGTACTCCATAAATACTCCAGGTGCATTTGTAACACCGAACGGCATCACCTTATACTCATAATCTCCATAACGCGTTCTGAAAACTGTCTTCTGCATATCTTCATCTTTCACTTTAATCTGGTGATAACCCGATCTCAAATCTATCTTGCTGAAAACACTTGCACCCACTAACTGATCCATCAAATCATCAATTCTCGGAAGTGGATACCTATTCTTTATTGTTACCTTGTTCAACTGTCGATAATCAATACACAACCTCATGCTACCATCCTTCTTCTTCACTAACAGAACCGGCGCTCCCCAAGGTGAAAGACTTGGTCTAACAAACTTTTTCTCAAGCAAATCCTTTAATTGTTTCTTCAACTCGGCCAACTCAGAAGCTGACATACGATAAGGTGTCATAGACATAGGCTTCGTTCCAGGAACAAGATCAATAGAAAATTCAACTTCCCTCTCTGGTGGCACATCAGGAATTTCATCAGGAAATACTTCTGGAAAATCGCATACCACTTGTAGGTTATCAATCACTGCTTGATTCTCAATAGATAAGGAAGCCATCAAAGAAAACATTAGAATACCATCACATTTTAACTGCTTCAGCTGCTTGGTAGACAAAAACTCTGCGCCACTTTCCTCTTCAGCAGAAGAGAAATACACTGATTTACTAAAACAATTAATGTGAACATTGTAACACCCCGTTTTCCCAATATGAAAATTTCTAAACAATTATCAGAGTAAACATCATAAACGGGATATCACATTCAAACATAATCCAAAAATCAGTTAAATAACAATTTAACTTTCAACAAAAATATCTTAAGCACCGCAACGGAAATTAACTTGAAATTCATAAATCGTTTTGGCACGTAGGCCCCATCAAGATATCTCAAAACAGTTAATCAACATCATAAATAATCACGTAAGGCAATGAAGCATGCATATCAAAACCCCATCCCGTTACGTATCAGAGCGACCTAGACGACTCAGTGAGGCAAGGCCACTCACGACAGCAAACTGCACACTAAGCACGATCACCTGCAAGTTACTCATACGAAGAGCAACATTTCCAAGCAGAAGGGGTGAGATTTCACAAACAATAATATTAATCAATATAATTCAACAATCGCAATTAACAACATAAACATCTTCAAACATAGTAATCTTAAACATCATTGCATCTTTGATAATCAATTATCAATTATTCACATCATTCAATCATCATCAATAACATAACATCTTTTGACTCGACAAATGCGACAATGCAAACGTAAACCTCTTTATGCATGTGGTACCAATCACGGCATGAGCCCCCAACATCATAGTATTAATATACTTTTAAGGCATCGTGGTGAGGACAAAGCTCAATTAGTGGTGAGCACAAAGCTCTAGGGCATGAGCCCCCAACAAAGTATGCTAATGCATGGACTCAATCAATCTAGAACAATCTTAATCAACATCTCGATATGCATCCAATAACTTGGAGCTCAACAACATCTTATTCATCATGTATAGACTCATGCAACTTAGTTAAATAACAGCAGCAGCATAATCAGATCACAACAACATCATAATTTCATAACAACAATTCATTTCAACAACATCTAGTTTATTCAAGAATAATTCAAGTAATGCATTTAATCGTTAAATCACATTACAAACAACTTAACAGTTCTTAACAAATTCACAGATTCCGGCTAACATCTTAAATAGGTTTCTTTACTACCTAAAGTTCCATTCCTAATCAATTCATTCAACTCAGGTCACGACATTACCAAAAGCATTCAGTTCTGGAGGTGCTCACGAGGCGAGAGCATCTGCTCGCCATGGCGAGTACTTGCCAGATTTCCAACTAAGGTTGTTCTAGGTTCAATCTTGTTCTAAATCATCCTCTAATCTTTAGTAAACATCTAAAAGTACTAAAGCATCTAAGGTTCAACTCAAAAGTCAAAATTATAGAATTCGACATACTCTCTAGTCATGCTTGCTATGGCGAGTAGGGTTGCTCGATGTGGCGAGCTACGACTTGTAACTCGTGAGGCGAGGGGTATTGGCTCGCGTGGCTAGCGATGAACTTCATCACTCGCAAGGCGAGGATCATCGTTCGCCAGGGCGAGCGATGAATGTTGGCTCGGGCAGAATGCAGTTTTCTTCAAAAATTCATCTAAACTCATGTTTTAAAGCCTAATTTCGATTCCAGAATTCATCCTAAACATATTCTAAGGTCAAGGGACGTTTCTACATCAATCTAAACAATTCTCACCGTTTGATCCTCAATTTTAGGGATTTGACCTAGTTTTCGATTTCTCCAATTCCATCCTAATTCTTGCTAACTAATCATCAGAATTATAAGGATTAAAATTACTGAATTATTAGTCTTACCCTTACCTTGTTAGATGAAAATCGCAGCTCTCCTCTTGGTCTTCTCCCTTCTATGGTTTTTTCCTCCTTTTCCAAAGTTTTGATCGTACGTACAAAGTGTTTTTCTAAAACTATGTTTTCTCTTTTATATTTCTTCCTAATATCTTATCTTATCTCACTTTCTCCCCCAAAACTCTCTAAAATCTCAAAACAGCCCTCAACTAAATATTTTATTTTATTTTCAAATCTTATTTTATTTAACAATAAAATAATTCTCATAATCTCGTCAAATCATCAAAACACATAAAAATCATCCAAATCATCTAAACCGTCATAAATCAACAAAATTCACACATATATTATATAAATATAATATAATCGTCTAAACTCGATTAAATAATTAATTAAACGAAAGTGGGCGTTACAAACATGGTTGTACTCTAACCAGTTCATACCAAGAATTACATCCATACCACTCAAAGGTAGACAAACCAAATCAATCTCAAAATCACGATCAAACATAGACAAAGGACATCTTAAACACACAAGAGAAGTAGTCACCGAACCCTTAGCTGGAGTTTCGACAACCATCTCTCCATTCATATCAGACATAGCAAGACCCAACTTAGTAGCACAATCAAAAGCAATAAAACAATGCGTAGCACCAGTATCAATAATAGCAACTAAAGGTGTACTATCAAAATAACAAGTACCTCTGATCAAGCGATCCTCGTTCTCTGTCTATGTACCAGTCAAAGCAAAAACTCTACCAGTAGCCGGCACCTTCTTAGGCTTCTTGCACTGGGAACCAATGTGCCCTCTTCATTGCAATTAAAACATACTATATCATCATGTTTGCACTCAGCTAGTGCATGACCCTTCTTTCCACAGCGAAAACATCTCTTGACATCCCCAAGACAAGCATTACTCTTGTGGCCTTTCTCACCACAAGTAAAACAGACAATCTCTGCATGAGCATCCTTCTTCTTAGGCCGCCTATCTTCGACCATTCTCTGTTTGCCCTTATCAGTAGGAGCACTGTAAGGCTTAGGGCGACTCTGCTGACCCTTAGCTTTCCGCTCATTCACAATCTTGAAATGAGCCTTGGTATCCTCCTCATAAATTCTGCAACTGCTCACCAGCTCAGAAAAGACACGGATCTTCTGGTAACCAATCGCTCTCTTGTTTTCAGCACGTAAACCGTTCTCGAATTTGAAGCATTTTGAAAACTCATCAGTCTCTGGAGTGTAGTGCGGATAAAACTTTGCCAATTCCACAGACTTGGCAGCATACTCAGTCACAGACATGTTTCCTTGCTTCAGCTCAAGGAACTCAATCTCTTTCTTCCCGCGAACATCTTCCGGAAAGTATCTGTTTAGGAACTCTCTCCTAAGCACAGCCCAAGTAACCACAACACCGTCTTGCTCTAAAGTGGGTAGAAGACTCACCCACCAATCATCAGCTTCTTCAGCTAGCATGTGCGTACCAAAACGCACCTTCTGGACTTCTGAACACTGCATTACACGGAACACTCTCTCAATCTCTTTGAGCCACGTCTGGGCTCCATCAGGATCATATCTTCCCTTGAAAGTAGGAGGATGATTCCTCAGAAAGGTCTCTAGCATCCTCGCTTCAGCACTTGCACCAGCATTCGCATTAGGCTATTGTCCCACAGCTTGAGCTACGGCTTGTAGTGCAGCAGCTAACGCAACGTCGTTTCTTCCAGCCATTCTTAGTTTCTACACAGAAATCAACAACAACATAAGATAGTAATACAACTATTACTAAACTCGACACGACTCATCTAATTGGCCGGACGGACCGACCTGCTCTGATCAAACATAAAAGAGTAAAACATATTATCAGAGTAAAACATCACATAAATGGGATATCACACTTCTTAAAATCATAAAAGAGATACTTAACTAATTATCCTCGTCAACATAAATCTTCAACATATTAGCAGCGGAATTAAATTCAACATCATAAAAAGTCTTGGCACACAGGCCTCATGAAAACCCATCTCATAAATTTAGTTAAGCAAACATGATCATGAATCATAACATATACGTAAAGGAAAGAGAAATAGCCACTAAAGATCCCCTCCCGTTACGTATCAGAGCAACCTAAGGACTCAGTGAGGGAAAGCCACTCACGACAGCAACACCAGCTACTTAAACTTGATCACCTGCAAGTTACTCATACGAAAAGCAACATTTCCAAGCAGAAGGGGTGAGATTTCACGAAGCAATAATATTAAGCATATAATGCAACAATTATATTTATCAACATAAAATCATCATAATATTCATCATAGATAATAATGTATCATTTATCACTTCATTCACAATTCATATAAATAATCACAACTTCACAACTTATCATCTTCGACTCAACATATGCAACTATGCAACTTAGACCTCTTATATGCATGTGGTACCAATCCAGGGCATCAATCCCCCATCGCTATTGAGTATTAATATACTTCCAGGACATCAAGCCCCCATCGCTATTGAGCTAAAGCTCCATCGTGTTGAGCAAAGGCTCCAAGGCATCAAGCCCCCAACAATGAAATTCTAATGCATGGACTCGACTTCTTAAACATCTTAAATCGACAACCTCTTATATAATCCAATAATTTGGAACTTCATCATCTTCATCAACTTAGACCGACTCATGCAGCTTGATGAGATAAAACCGCAAGTGCACGGTCTTACCGAAGTAGTATTAAAAGAGTATCGTTCCGACAAGGAGTAGTTTAAGTCAATTAACCTTTAGAGATGATTAGAAGAGAAGAGAATTGTAAGTTGGGGGTTTTCAAACGGTTGAAAATTAATATAATAAAAAGAGCCTTGGGATTGTTGGTTTCATCTAAATAACAAGTCCTTCTCAAACCAAAACTATAAGCTTATAATGTTATGTTAGACCTAATTTCTCAAGACAGTTTCTCTTATGTTCCTCTAGAAACCAAGCCTATTTCGCTGACTTGATTACTATTAGATTTTGGTTCCTCTAACAACCGAGCCTATTTCGCTGACTTGATTGTTATTAGTTCCCTTGAAGATCGAAACTATATGTCTCAAAGATTGCAAAGCCTATTTCCCTGACTTTGCAATCCTTGTCTAAATTCACTTGTTCGAATATCAAAGCTCCACTTTCGTTTTATGAATTGATATTTGGAATAATGGATAAACAATTATCAAACCCTCCACTTTCGTTTCCACAGTTTGATAATGGTTCATCCATGTTAAAACAGTGAATTTAGATAAGAAATTAGGGTTACATAAGATTAAGGCTTAGAGCTTGGTTTGATTAGGATTATGTCATTTAGACTTATCCAACAATCCCAAGACAAGGAGAAGTCTACTCACTCATGTTCATCGTAGACATGGGGGAGAAGAGAGAAAGCATAAAAGTAAATGACAAGAAAATAAAGGAAAAGAAAAGAACTTTAATTAGAAAAGCAATTTTCACTTATTGAATTCCAAGTAAAGATGAATATTTGTGATGGATGGATACTCTATTTATAGCATTTGTTCGACTTAAAATCTAAGCTATTACATTCGGGCTAAAAATAGAGTAGCTTAAAATCTAAGCAAAAGCAGCAAAAGTGACACTGGAGGGTGGCACGGCCGTGCCAAGGTTAGCACGGGCCGTGCCAAGCTTCTGGCATGGAGGAGACATATTTTTGTCTCTCAATCTTCATATTTTTGCATCCAATCGGCTCCAAGTCCCTTTCTTTTGCTCCAAGACTCAATCCATCCAATATTCATTCCTGAAATAAATAAAATGCAATTTAAAGTAAACTATCCTAAAAAGGAAATAATACTAACATAAAATAAAATAAAATCTAAATAAAACTAAACTAAAAAGCATATAAAAGTAAGCAATAAATGACTCATCAAACTCCCCCCACACTTGAATCTTTGCTTGTCTTCAAGCAAAAGGCATAGACATGGCAGCAACAAAAGGATTAATATGACACTTTAAATAAAAGCTTATGTCTCCCTCGAGGTTTCATTTCAACGTACACTAATCACAACTTCAAGTACTCTTTGTAAACTTATTCAACCCAACAACAAATCTTAAGTGAGTGTACGTGTGTGTAGTCCAACCCTTTTCTTGCTCCTGTATAAGATAGATATTATGAGGAACAGGTTCTAACCTTAATACTAAAATGAACGAGTAAAATCTTTTCTTCATTTCATATAAGAGAAGTGGGAGAGTTAAGATAAACTTGATGAATTTATACATTTGGGGGCTTGTAGATGCCTAGGGGCTATCATTTCACATTGGAAGTCCGTGAGGGGGTATCCTTTCCTCCAAGTTTCTATGATCACCCTAAGTAGTGCTACAACTTGTTTACTTCACTTAGGAAGTTCCTCTTTTTAGAGGGTTTAATTCAAACACAATTTATTTGAGAAGTCATCACCACATTTAGGAAGTTAGTGAGAGGGTATCCTTTCCTCCACGTGTGGTGATATCCTTCCGCCCCATTTCGGTTTACACATTTCATCACATTAGAATTATTCCCACATAAACTTATACTACTTTTACTCTGAAGATTTTTAAGGGTCCAGGTTACCATTAAAGTTAGAACGTGTTCCTTAAAATACCTATTCATACACTTACTCAAGGATTGCAACTAGGTGTTTTTCTCATTGGAGAATTAATTTCACAATAAAACTTGATGTGGGTATAGCAAGAATACTTATAACACAAGAAATCACTTTCATGTACAAGAAACGACCATTGAAGAGACAACAAAAAATTTATGTCATAGTAAAACAATAAAAACAAGCTGCTTATTCATGCCTTTTACAATAAAACACAACAAAAGAATATAGTTCAAGGGAGTTTGGAAACACTACGACTAAAGACACTTTATGAGGCTCCCCCCACACTTAGGAGAAGCATTGTCCTCAATGATTCAAGATAGAAAAAATAAAAGAGAAGGAGAGGAAGAAGAAGAAGAAGAAGAAGAAGAAGAAGGAGGAGGAGAAAGAAGGGAAGAGAAGAAGAGGAAAGCTCAAAATTTTATCAATGGGGTCCATATGGAGGACCTTGGAGGTGAAAGTGGTGCATCATGTTCCGAAGCATTTGGTTGTTTTCTTCGGATATGCGGTTGCCCCGTTGGACATCATTCCTTATGCCCATTAATTCAACACCTTGCCTTTGTTGCTTGGTGCTTATCCTTTCGACCTCGGTATGCATCCATGCCCATCTTGCATTTTAATTTGTTTCACCTTCATCATGGTCATGGTGCTCCTCATCATGGTACATTTGTGCACCTTCCTCTTCTTCATTATGCTGTTCTATGTGCACCTGTGGGTCATCATTAACATAGAACAAATTTTCTTCCAACTCGGTGTTAGTCCGAGATGGGTTAGGCAATAAAATCAAAGTGGGCACATTGAGCTTGAGTGTATAAACAAAGGGAATTCGAGTTTTTATGAAATTCATAGAGATAAGGGTTTCTATGTTCAGCCTATTGTTACCCTCCATTTTGTTTATCCCTTGGTCTTCACTCACGCCTAACCGCCTAGCTATGTATGTTATGATACCACCAACTACGATTTCTCCCCTACTATCGGACCTATTTCCTATAAGGGAAAGGTAGTCAAGCAAGTAAAAACAAGTGTTAACGGGGTGGTTGTGCAGCATAGCCCAAAGCATGAAGAGTTCATCACTCCTAGTGTTCCCTAATTCACTCCTTCCCCAAATAGTGCAAGCCATAACTCTTTGAAGGTACCTAAGTACGGGGTTATGAATGTTGCTAGCTTTGTTGGCACGTGTGTTAAACTGGTCAAGACCTGTAATGCGCTCCCGAAAGGCGGCGGGTTGATAGTCTACCGGTTTTAAATTTTGATCCCAAGAGTCGTGGATGAACCCCGCATTTGTGAAGCCCATCTCATCACAGAAGTGTTGAAGAGACACTCATAATCAATATTCATAAGCCAGAAAGAAACTCTATGGTTAGGGTTATCAAAATTCAACCTATCTTTCGTAAAAACAATAGAACTTAAAAATTCATAGGTGAAATTTTCATACCCCCTCATAGGTCTCAACATATCAACCCATCCTAACCTTTCTAGCAGATTAAACACATTATCTTTAATTCCTAGTTTATTCAAGTCATGGTTATCAGGGTACCTGCAAGGATGTAGATGTAACGCCCACTTTCGTTTAATCGTTATTTAATCGAGTTTAGGTGATTATATTATATTTATGTAATATATGTATGATTTTGATATGTTTTGATAAATTGTGGTGATTTTGATGATTTGATCGATGACGTGTTAAGTTATGAGTATTGAAGGATTTGATTATGATATGAGATTTATTTTATTGTTAAATAAAATAAAGATTTGAAAAATATTTAGTTGAGGGCTGTTTTGATATTTTAGATAGTTTTGGGGGAGAAAGTGAGATAAGATATGTAATTAGAAAAAGATATAAATAGGAGAAGACCTAATATTTTAGAAACTCATTGTACGTGAAAACTTTTGGAAGAAGGGAGAAAAGCCAAGTCTAGAGGAATCAAGGTAGAGTGCTGCGATTTTCTTCATTCAAGGTAAGGGTGAGACTAGTAATTCAATAGCATTGATTGTTGTAATTCTGATGATTAATTGACAAAGTTAGGATTGATTTAGAAAAGTTTTGGAATTAGGTTAAAACCCTAAAAATTGATGATCAAACGGTAAAACTTGTTTAGATTGATGTAGAAACCGTCCTTTAACCTTAGAATATGTTTAGGATGAATTCTGGAATCAAAATTAGGCTTTGAACCATGTTGTGTGAGGGATTTTTGAGAAAAACCCTAGTCTGCCCGTGCTTCTGTTCATCGCTCGCCACGGCGAGTGATGATCCTCGCCTCGCGAGTGATGAACTTCATCGCTCGCCACGCGAGCCCCTTTCCTTCGCCTCGCGAGTTGTTTGGTCCAACTCGCCATGGCGAGCAACCCTTTCTCGCCTCGCGAGCTCAGGCAGAGAGCATGTCATGTTTCATGTTTCGACCTTTTTAGTTGGACCTTGGATGCCTTTGAACACCTGAACATGCCTAGTATTGATTAGGAGTGAATGTAGGATCAGAGGAAACCCAGAACAAGCTTAGTTGGGAGTTGAGTGGTGCTCGCCATGGCGAGTAAGAACTCTCGCCTCGCGAGTACAACCAGATTGTAGTTTCCTGAATGTCTGTGCGATCTGTGTCGCACTTGTTGATCAAGAGTGAACCCCTAACTGGTAATGAGACCTAGTGATGACGTTTAATGCAGTCTGTAAAGCTATTGAGTTAAGTTGATATTATTTGAGCATGATTAAGGTATTATGCAATATGTAAGATATAATTGAAATGATTATGATTCTAGTAAATTGTTGTTGATATATTGATATCTCCTTGCTGTTATGCGACTTGACTATGTTGTTGCTGTTATTTAACTGAGTAAGCAATGTTTATATATGAATATAATGAAAATGATGACGTTTTGCATCAAGTTATTGAATGCACATGATTACGATGATTATGATGTTTTGTTCATCTGTGTCCATGCATAGCATATCATTGAGCTTAGTCCTCACCACGAAAATTAGGAGCTTTGTCCTCCGCACGTTTTATAGGAGCTTTGTCCTCCGCACGATTAAAGTATATTAATACTTATGATGACGATTGGTACCACATGCATATAAGGAGTCTAGGAGCATTGTCACATTGTCATGATTAAGATGCCTTGTTGATAATGAATGGATATGTGATTATGTGATAAGTGTTATTTGATTATGTTATGTTGTTTATAATGATTGGTTATATGATTACGTGATAACTGTTTAGCATTTATGCAAAGTTAATAATGGAATGATTGATGTTAATTTATGATTCGCAATTACATTGATTAATGTTATTTTATTATGAAATCTCACCCCTTCTGCTTGAAAATGTTGCCCTTCGTATGGGTAACTTGCAGGTGATCGTGCTTAGTGTGCAGTTGCCGTCGTGAGTGGCCTTGCCTTCACTGTGTCGTCTAGGTCGCTCTGATACGTAACGGGATGGGGTTTTATGATATAACATGCTTCATTCTTTTACGTGAACTGCTTATGTTTTGATAAACTCTTTTGAGATACTTATTGGGCCTGCGTGCCAAAATCGTTTTACGAATTATGATTATGATTTTCCGCTGCTATTTTAAAGATAATTTGTGAAGGTTGAATCATTATTTAACTGTTTTGGATTACGTTTCTATGTGATATCCCGTTTATGGTTTTTACTCTGATAATTGTTTAAGAAATTTGTATATTGGGAAAACGGGGTGTTACAATTGGTATCAGAGCAGGTTGGTCCGTCCGGTCAATTAGAGAGTCGTGTTGAGTCTTAGTAATATTTATATTACTATCTTATGCTGTTGTTGCTACTTTTGTAGAATATCAGAAATGGCTGGAAGGAATGATGCTGCGTTAGCTGCTGCTCTTCAAGCTGTTGCCCAAGCCGTGGGACAACAACCTAACGTGAATGCTGGTGCAAATGCTGAAGCTAGGATGTTGGAGACGTCCATGAAGAAGAACCCTCCGACTTTCAAAGGACGTTATGACCCTGATGGAGCCCAGACGTGGCTTAAGGAGATTGAGAGGATTTTCCGAGTTATGCAGTGCACTGAAGATCAGAAGGTGCGGTTTGGTACTCATCAGCTGGCCGATGAAGCTGATGACTGGTGGGTTGCTATTCTGCCTACCCTCGAGCAGGAAGGAGCTGTCGTGACTTGGGCTGTGTTCAGGAGAGAGTTCCTGAGAAGATACTTTCCGGAAGATGTTCGCGGGAAGAAAGAGATCGAATTCCTTGAGCTGAAGCAAGGAAATATGTCCGTGAC
Organism: Medicago truncatula; assembly: GCF_003473485.1. Classification (NCBI taxonomy): domain Eukaryota; kingdom Viridiplantae; phylum Streptophyta; class Magnoliopsida; order Fabales; family Fabaceae; genus Medicago; species Medicago truncatula. Next base: position 26,741,375 of record NC_053043.1, on the reverse strand, counting down.
AGAGTATGCTGCCAAGTTCGTGGAGCTGTCTAAGTTCTATCCGCACTATACTGCTGAGAATGCTGAGTTCTCAAGATGCATCAAGTTCGAGAACGGTTTGAGGCCCGACATTAAGAGGGCGATTGGATACCAGCAGCTGAGAGTTTTTCAGGATTTGGTTAACAGCTGCAGGATCTATGAGGAGGATACCAAGGCTCACTACAAGGTAGTGAATGAAAGGAAGGGCAAGGGACAGCAGAGTCGTTCTAAGCCGTACAGTGCCCCCGCTGACAAAGGGAAACAGAAGATGGTCGATGTTAGGCGGCCTAAGAAGAAGGATGCTGCAGAGATTGTGTGTTTCAATTGTGGTGAGAAAGGCCACAAGAGCAACGTCTGCCCTGAGGAAATCAAGAAGTGTGTCCGGTGTGGTAAGAAGGGTCATGTTGTAGCTGATTGCAACCGTACAGACATTGTTTGCTTTAATTGCAATGGAGAGGGTCACATTAGTTCACAGTGTACTCAGCCTAAGAGGGCGCCGACTACTGGTAGGGTCTTTGCTTTGACTGGGACTCAGACAGAGAATGAGGATCGTTTGATCAGAGGTACTTGCTATATTAATAATACTCCTTTAGTTGCTATTATTGATACTGGTGCTACGCATTGTTTTATTGCTTTCGATTGTGTTTCTGCTTTGGGTCTTGTTTTGTTTGATATGAATGGAGAGATGGTGGTCGAAACTCCAGCTAAGGGTTCGGTGATTACTTCTCTCGTATGTTTGAAATGTCCTTTGTCTATGTTTGGTCGTGATTTTGAAATGGATTTAGTTTGTCTACCTTTGAGTGGTATGGATGTGATTTTGGGTATGAACTGGTTAGAGTACAACCACGTTCTTATTAATTGTTTTAGCAAGTCAGTGCATTTCTCTTCCGTCGAAGAGGAAAGTGGTGCAGAGTTTTTATCTACTAAGCAGCTGAAGCAACTGGAACGCGACGGTATCTTGATGTTTTCGTTGATGGCTACTTTATCTATTGAGAATCAAGCAGTGATTGACAGGTTACCGGTGGTGTGTGAATTTCCTGAAGTTTTTCCAGATGAGATTCCTGATGTGCCTCCAGAGAGAGAAGTTGAGTTTTCTATTGATCTTGTTCCTGGAACGAAGCCGGTCTCGATGGCACCTTATCGTATGTCTGCTTCTGAGTTATCTGAGTTGAAGAAACAGTTAGAAGACTTGCTTGAGAAGAAGTTTGTTAGACCAAGTGTTTCACCTTGGGGAGCGCCGGTTTTGTTAGTAAAGAAGAAAGATGGTAGTATGCGGTTGTGTATTGATTATCGGCAGTTGAACAAGGTAACTATCAAGAATAGGTATCCACTTCCGAGAATTGATGATTTGATGGATCAGCTAGTGGGTGCGCGAGTTTTCAGCAAGATTGATTTGAGATCAGGTTATCATCAGATTAAAGTAAAGGATGAAGATATGCAGAAGACAGCTTTCAGAACGCGTTATGGTCACTATGAATATAAAGTTATGCCTTTTGGAGTTACCAATGCACCTGGAGTGTTTATGGAGTATATGAATCGCATCTTCCATGCATTTTTGGATCGGTTCGTAGTTGTGTTTATCGATGATATTTTGATCTACTCCAAGACTGAAGAAGAACATGCTGAGCATCTGAAGATTGTTTTGCAAGTGTTGAAAGAGAAGAAGCTTTATGCTAAATTGTCTAAGTGTGAATTCTGGTTGAAAGAAGTGAGTTTTCTAGGCCATGTTATTTCTGGTGATGGTATTGCAGTGGATCCGTCTAAAGTTGAAGCGGTATCACAGTGGGAGACTCCAAAGTCCGTTACAGAGATTAGAAGTTTCTTGGGTTTAGCTGGTTACTATAGAAGGTTTATTGAAGGATTCTCTAAGTTAGCTCTTCCGCTAACGCAATTGACTTGTAAAGGTAAAACTTTTGTGTGGGACGTCCATTGTGAGAAAAGTTTCGGTGAATTGAAGAAGCGTTTGACGACTGCTCCAGTGTTAATTTTGCCGAAGTCAGATGAACCTTTTGTGGTTTATTGTGATGCGTCCAAGTTGGGTTTAGGAGGTGTACTTATGCAAGAAGGTAAAGTGGTAGCTTATGCTTCAAGACAGTTGAGAGTTCATGAGAAGAATTATCCTACGCATGATCTCGAGTTGGCGGCTGTAGTCTTTGTATTGAAGATATGGAGACATTATTTGTATGGTTCGAGGTTTGAGGTGTTTAGTGATCACAAGAGTTTGAGGTATTTGTTCGATCAGAAGGAATTGAATATGAGACAGCGAAGATGGCTCGAATTGTTGAAGGATTATGACTTTGGTTGAATTATCATCCAGGTAAAGCTAATGTTGTTGCAGATGCCTTGAGTAGGAAGACATTGCATATGTCCGCCATGATGGTCAGAGAGTTCGAATTGCTAGAACAGTTTAGAGATATGAGTTTGGTTTGCGAATGGTCACCTCAGAGTGTGAAACTGGGTATGCTGAAAATTGATAGTGAATTTCTGAAAAGTATCAAGGAAGCACAGAAAGTTGATGTAAAGTTTGTGGACTTGTTGATTGCTAGAGATCAGACTGAAGACAGTGATTTTAAAATCGATGATCAAGGTGTGTTGAGATTCCGAGGAAGAATTTGTATCCCAGACAATGAAGAGATTAAGAAGATGATTCTTGAAGAGAGTCATAGAAGTAGCTTGAGTATTCATCCGGGAGCTACGAAGATGTATCATGATTTAAAGAAGATTTTCTGGTGGTCTGGTTTGAAACGAGATGTGGCACAGTTTGTGTATTCCTGTTTAGTTTGTCAGAAGTCGAAAGTTGAGCATCAGAAACCTGCTGGAATGATGGTACCTTTAGACGTGCCAGAATGGAAATGGGATAGTATATCAATGGATTTTGTGACGAGTTTTCCGAATACTCCGAGAGGGAGCGACGCAATTTGGGTTATTGTTGATCGGTTGACGAAGTCAGCTCATTTTCTACCGATTAATATTAGCTTCCCTGTTGCCCAGTTGGCAGAGATTTATATCAAGGAGATTGTGAAGTTGCATGGTGTTCCTTCGAGCATTGTGTCAGATAGAGATCCAAGATTTACTTCTAGATTTTGGAAAAGTTTGCAAGAGGCCTTGGGTTCGAAGTTGAGATTGAGTTCGGCGTATCATCCACAGACAGATGGTCAGTCGGAGAGGACAATTCAGTCGCTAGAGGATTTGTTGAGAATTTGTGTTCTTGAGCAAGGAGGAACTTGGGATAGTCATCTTCCGTTGATCGAGTTCACTTATAATAATAGTTATCATTCTAGTATTGGAATGGCACCGTTCGAGGCTTTGTATGGTCGGAGATGCAGAACTCCGTTGTGTTGGTTTGAATCAGGAGAAAGAGTGGTCTTAGGACCAGAGATTGTTCAGCAAACTACTGAGAAAGTTCAGATGATCCAAGAGAAAATGAAGGCGTCGCAGAGTCGACAAAAGAGTTATCATGATAAGCGTAGAAAAGATCTTGAATTCCAAGAAGGAGACCACGTGTTTTTGAGAGTCACTCCTACGACTGGTGTAGGACGTGCTTTGAAGTCAAAGAAGTTGACCCCGAAGTTCATTGGTCCGTATCAGATATTGGAAAGAGTTGGAACGGTGGCTTACCGAGTGGGTTTACCGCCGCATCTTTCGAATTTGCACAACGTTTTCCATGTGTCGCAACTTCGAAAGTATGTTCCGGATCCATCTCATGTAATTCAGAGTGACGATGTGCAAGTTAGAGACAACCTTACGGTAGAAACTTTACCGTTGAGGATTGATGATCGTAAAGTGAAGACGTTGAGAGGCAAGGAGATACCTCTCGTGAGAGTCGTTTGGTCGGGAGCGACTGGTGAAAGCTTGACGTGGGAGCTTGAGAGTAAGATGCTGGAGTCTTATCCAGAGTTGTTTGCTTGAGGTAAATTTTCGAGGACGAAAATCTTTTAAGTGGGGGAGAGTTGTAACGCCCACTTTCGTTTAATCGTTATTTAATCGAGTTTAGGTGATTATATTATATTTATGTAATATATGTATGATTTTGATATGTTTTGATAAATTGTGGTGATTTTGATGATTTGATCGATGACGTGTTAAGTTATGAGTATTGAAGGATTTGATTATGATATGAGATTTATTTTATTGTTAAATAAAATAAAGATTTGAAAAATATTTAGTTGAGGGCTGTTTTGATATTTTAGATAGTTTTGGGGGAGAAAGTGAGATAAGATATGTAATTAGAAAAAGATATAAATAGGAGAAGACCTAATATTTTAGAAACTCATTGTACGTGAAAACTTTTGGAAGAAGGGAGAAAAGCCAAGTCTAGAGGAATCAAGGTAGAGTGCTGCGATTTTCTTCATTCAAGGTAAGGGTGAGACTAGTAATTCAATAGCATTGATTGTTGTAATTCTGATGATTAATTGACAAAGTTAGGATTGATTTAGAAAAGTTTTGGAATTAGGTTAAAACCCTAAAAATTGATGATCAAACGGTAAAACTTGTTTAGATTGATGTAGAAACCGTCCTTTAACCTTAGAATATGTTTAGGATGAATTCTGGAATCAAAATTAGGCTTTGAACCATGTTGTGTGAGGGATTTTTGAGAAAAACCCTAGTCTGCCCGTGCTTCTGTTCATCGCTCGCCACGGCGAGTGATGATCCTCGCCTCGCGAGTGATGAACTTCATCGCTCGCCACGCGAGCCCCTTTCCTTCGCCTCGCGAGTTGTTTGGTCCAACTCGCCATGGCGAGCAACCCTTTCTCGCCTCGCGAGCTCAGGCAGAGAGCATGTCATGTTTCGTGTTTCGACCTTTTTAGTTGGACCTTGGATGCCTTTGAGTACCTGAACATGCCTAGTATTGATTAGGAATGAATGTAGGATCAGAGGAAACCCAGAACAAGCTTAGTTGGGAGTTGAGTGGTGCTCGCCATGGCGAGTAAGAACTCTCGCCTCGCGAGTACAACCAGATTGTAGTTTCCTAAATGTATGTGCGATCTGTGTCGCACTTGTTGATCAAGAGTGAACCCCTAACTGGTAATGAGACCTAGTGATGACGTTTAATGCAGTCTGTAAAGCTATTGAGTTAAGTTGATATTATTTGAGCATGATTAAGGTATTATGCAATATGTAAGATATAATTGAAATGATGATGATTCTAGTAAATTGTTGTTGATATATTGATATCTCCTTGCTGTTATGCGACTTGACTATGTTGTTGCTGTTATTTAACTGAGTAAGCAATGTTTATATATGAATATAATGAAAATGATGACGTTTTGCATCAAGTTATTGAATGCACATGATTACGATGATTATGATGTTTTGTTCATCTGTGTCCATGCATAGCATATCATTGAGCTTAGTCCTCACCACGAAAATTAGGAGCTTTGTCCTCCGCACGTTTTATAGGAGCTTTGTCCTCCGCACGATTAAAGTATATTAATACTTATGATGACGATTGGTACCACATGCATATAAGGAGTCTAGGAGCATTGTCACATTGTCATGATTAAGATGCCTTGTTGATAATGAATGGATATGTGATTATGTGATAAGTGTTATTTGATTATGTTATGTTGTTTATAATGATTGGTTATATGATTACGTGATAACTGTTTAGCATTTATGCAAAGTTAATAATGGAATGATTGATGTTAATTTATGATTCGCAATTACATTGATTATTGTTATTTTATTATGAAATCTCACCCCTTCTGCTTGAAAATGTTGCCCTTCGTATGGGTAACTTGCAGGTGATCGTGCTTAGTGTGCAGTTGCCGTCGTGAGTGGCCTTGCCTTCACTGTGTCGTCTAGGTCGCTCTGATACGTAACGGGATGGGGTTTTATGATATAACATGCTTCATTCTTTTACGTGAACTGCTTATGTTTTGATAAACTCTTTTGAGATACTTATTGGGCCTGCGTGCCAAAATCGTTTTACGAATTATGATTATGATTTTCCGCTGCTATGTTAAAGATAATTTGTGAAGGTTGAATCATTATTTAACTGTTTTGGATTACGTTTCTATGTGATATCCCGTTTATGGTTTTTACTCTGATAATTGTTTAAGAAATTTGTATATTGGGAAAACGGGGTGTTACAGTAGAGGTTTAGAGATTAGAATTTTGTACCTATCCCTTTGCTTGTTGTCCTGAAGGTGATGCCATGATTCTTGACTTGCGCTTTCTTCTTTGGGGGAGGTCCCCCTGATGAGCTGCCAACTTCTTTTCCACTTCTCTTTGAAGCCATTACCTTGACCTTGGTGTGATGGCGGTGAGGGTTTGTGTACGGGTTGTGTTGGTGGGAAAAGGTTGGTTTAGTGGTTTGGTGAGGGTTTAAGTGAGTTTTAGGGGTTGGGTTATGGAGATTGGTGAAGAATTTCTGGTTTTTGGGTTAGGTTTATGAGGGTTACGAATTTGGGTGATGTTGTTTGGATGGATGAAATTGGTTTTTGAATGGTGGGTTATGATTGGAATGGTGTTTGTGATTGATTGGGTGGAGAAATTTTGGGAATTGGTGAGATTTGGAGGGGGGGTGTGGAGGTTTGAGGTTGTATGGTTATGGAGGTTTTAGAGAGAAGGGTTAAGGTAGAGAGATGTTTGTGTTTGAGAGTGAAGGAAGAAGAAGGCCAAAAGGTAAGATTATACTTACCTGATATCGGGCACGACCGTGCCAAGCTTAGCACGGGCCGTGCCAACATTCTGGAACAATGGCCTATTTTGGGTAGTCAAGGTCTGGCACGGCCGTGCCAGTGTGAGCACGGGCCGTGCCAAGGTTCTGGAGGACGAGGCTTCAAAATTTTTCTGTTTTCTTGAATCCTACTCGGACAATCACCTACAAAATACTTAAAATAACAAAAACAAAATAAAAGCAGTTAAATGGGTGGGTTGCCTCCCACGAAGCGCTTCTTTATAGTCATTAGCTTGACGTTAAAGAAAGTGTCCATTAGAAAGGGTCAAAGATGTTGTATTGTGTAGATGACGCTAAAAAGCGTTCTTTCACATCATGTTCTTTGACCATATTGCAATAATAAAGGGCGGGACCTTCCTTAATGTTTTCAAACTCAAATCCTACCATGTCTTCACTCACTTGAAAAACTATCCTACCACTCTTAACATCAACTATAGGACCCGCAGTGGCGAGGAAGGGTCTTCCTAGTATCATAGGGCAATCGTGGTCTTCCTCGATGTCAACAACCACAAAGTCAGTTGGGATGTATATCCCTTCTATCTTAACGGGGATGTCTTCAACGTATCCGGCTATCGGGATGACCGAGCGGTCAGCCAATTTTAGTATCATCTCGGTAGGTTTCAACTCTCCTATTCCCATCTTTTTAAAGAGGGATAGAGGCAACAAACTAACACTGGCTCCTAAGTCACACAAGGCTTTGTCAACGGTCTCTTTTCCTATCACACAAGGGATGGCAAAACTACCTGGATCTCTAAGCTTTTGGGGTTGCTTCTTGACGATTGCACTACTTTCCCTAGTTAAAGCTATTGTCTCTTTATGATCTACAACCCTTTTCTTTGAAAATATTTCTTTTAAAAACTTGGCGTATAGAGGCATACGAAACAAAGCTTCAACAAAGGGAATCTTAATGCAAATCTTTTTAAGTATGTTTAAGAATTTAGCGAATTGAGCCTCCAATTTGAGCTTAGTAAGCCTTAATGGGTTAAGGTTTTTGTTCTTATCAAGCGGTTTCTTTATCGTATCCCTTTCACCTAGAAGCTTAACATTCTCTCCCATGACACTTTTGGCTTTATTAACGGTCTCTTCTAACCTACTGCCCCCGAGAGAAATAGCATTGACATGGGCTTTGGGGTTTGTTTCAGGTTGACCAGGAAAGACTCCTGGTGTTTGAGAAGAGGTGGCCACTTGTTGGGCTACTTGGGAGATTTGGGTCTCAAGCATTTTGGTGTGTGTGGCGATAGAATCAACCTTGGTAGTGAGCTTGGAGATAGAGTCGTTCAGAAATCCCGTTTGATTTTTCAGTTCTTGAAGATTTTTATTTTGATTGGCTATGCAATTTTCTAACAAAATCTCCAAACTTGATTTCTGAGCCACTCTCTGGTTGTTTCTATAGCCAGGTGGTGCTGCTTGTCCATAGGAACCTTGAGGATTTTTGTAAAAATTTTGATTTGGCCTCATTCCTTGGTTATATTGAGCGTAATTCAGTTGCTCAATATTGGCAGCACTACCTAACTGACAATCAACACCGATATGACCGGATATACCACAGATTTCACAAGGAGGGGATGCAGAAGAAGGTGTGACAGCATTAACATTAAGCTTTTCAAATTTTTGGGTTAATGCCTCAACCTTAGCAGCAAGGTGGTTATATTCAGAGACTTCGTCTATACCTGCCTCTTTCTTAGAGGGAGTAGGAGTGGTGACGGCTCTCTCGTTGGTCCATTTGTAGTGATTCTGAGCCATGTCTTCAATCAAAGCATAAGCCTCCGTATAGTTTTTGTTCATTAGAGCTCCACCTGCAGCTGCATCAACAGACATCTTAGTGGTATATAACAAGCCATTATAAAATGTGTGGACTATAAGCCACTTCTCTAGGCCGTGGTGGGGACAAAGTCTAAGCATTTCCTTGAAATGCTCCCACGCCTCATAGAGAGACTCCCCATCTTTTTGATTGAAACGAGTAATTTGATCTCTAAGTTTAGCGGTTTTAGATGAGGGGAAAAATCAGGCAAGGAATGCTCGCCTCATATCGTCCCATGAAGTGATGGAACCGACTTCTAGGGAATGGAACCAAGCGCTAGCTCTATCCCTTAAGGAAAAGGGAAAGAGATGAAGTCTTACGGCTTCTTGGTTCTCTTTTATGGTGCCACTGAGTCTAAGGAAGGAAGAAATATGGAGATTTGGATCCTCAGTGGGTGATCAAGAAAACTGATTTTGCTGCACCAAATTGAGTAGCGCAAGCTTGATTTCAAAGTTATTACCCGCAACCGTTGGGTCCACGATAATAGCTTGTGGCTCTTCCGTTGAAGGAGTAGCATACTCTTTGAGAGTGTGTTCAGCCATAGCAGTATTATTTTGTGCCTCTCTCTTTTTCTTACGCAAAATCCTTTCGATCTCAGGAATAAATTCTCCGACACTTTTACTTCTTCGCATAAGAAACCGAGAACCCAAGAAGTTAGTGGTAATACAAAGAAAGAAGTAGAAGAAAAGAGGAAGAGAAGAGAGTTCTAATCACAGAGAAAGAGTTAATCAAATTAGTTTACTCCCCGGCAGTGGCGCCAAAAACTTGATGAGATAAAACCGCAAGTGCACGGTCTTACCGAAGTAGTATTAAAAGAGTATCGTTCCGACAGGGAGTAGTTTAATTCAATTAACCTTTAGAGATGATTAGAAGAGAAGAGAATTGTAAGTTGGGGGTTTTCAAATGGTTGAAAATTAATATAATAAAAACTATAAGCTTATAATGTTATGTTAGACCAGTTTCTCTTATGTTCCTCTAGTAACCAAGCCTATTTCGTTGACTTGATTACTATTAGATTTTGGTTCCTCTAACAACCAAGCCTATTTCGCTGACTTGATTGTTATTAGTTCCCTTAAAGATTGAAACTATATGTCTCAAAGATTGCAAAGCCTATTTCGCTGACTTTGCAATCCTTGTCTAAATTCACTTGTTCGAATATCAAAGCTCCACTTGCGTTTTATGAATTGATATTTGGAATAATGGATAAACAATTATCAAACCCTCCACTTTCGTTTCCACAGTTTGATAATGGTTAATCCTTGTTAAAACGGTGAATTTATATAAGAAATTAGGGTTACATAAGATTAAGGCTTAGAGCTTGGTTTGATTAGGATTATGTCATTTAGACTCAGCCAACAATCCCAAGACAAGGAGAAGTCTACTCACTCATGTTCATCGTAGACATGGGGGAGAAGAGAGAAAGCATAAAAGTAAATGACAAGAAAAAAAAGGAAAAGAAAAGAACTTTAATTAGAAAAGCAATTGTCACTTATTGAATTCCAAGTGAAGATGATTATTTGTGATGGATGGCTACTCTATTTATAGCATTTGTTCGACTTAAAATCTAAGCTATTACATTCGGGCTAAAAATAGAGTAGCTTAAAATCTAAGCAAAAGTGACACTAGAGGGTGGCACGGCCGTACCAAGGTTAGCACGGGCCGTGCCAAGCTTCTGGCATGGGGGAGACATATTTTTGTCTCTCAATCTTCATATTTTTGCATCCAATCGGCTCCAAGTCCCTTTCTTTTGCTCCAAGACTCAATCCATCCAATATTCATTCCTGAAATAAAATAAAATGCAATTTAAAGTAAACTATCCTAAAAAGGAAATAATACTAAAATAAAATAAAATAAAATCTAAATAAAACTAAACTAAAAAGCATATAAAAGTAAGCAATAAATGACTCATCACAGCTCAGTTAAATAACAACAGCAAGACAGGCAGTATACGAAAACAGCATGACATAATAATATCAAATGTAAGTCAACAACATCTCAATTATACATTCATAATTCAAGTAATGCGTATAACATTATATCACATGATAATCAACATCAACACATCTTAAACAGCTTCACATATTATAATTAACATCATCATTAAGTCTCAATAGTACCCCAAGGTTCAACCCTTAACAACTTGTGCGACACAGATCGCAAAATCCTAACAAGGCACTCTATTTCTCGGTCACTCGCGAGGCGAGAGCCTCTGCTCGCCGTGGCGAGTTCAGGTCAGATTTCCAAAAGTTCATTCTACAATCTTTCCAGGTTCAATCTCATCCTACATTCTTTCCTAATCATTATTAGACATGTTCAGGCACTCAAAAGCATCTAAGGTTCAACTCAAAAGTCAAAATCACGAAATCTTGCAAGCTCTCTGGTCAAGCTCGCTAGGCGAGTTCATCTGCTCACTATGGCGAGCTGCAAGGTGCAACTCGTGAGGCGGGTAAGGTTTGCTCGCAAGGCGAGCGATGAAGTTCATCACCCGCCGTGGCGAGGATCATGGCTCGGGAGGCGAGCGATGAATGTCGCTACGGGCAGAAGTGCAGTTTTTTTTTATAAAAATCACTAATTCTCATGGCTTTAAGCCTAACATTGATTCCAGAATTAATCATAATCATTATCTAAGGTCTAGGGACAATTTCTACATCAATCTAACAAGTTTCCACCGTTTAATCATCAAAATTCTACAATTTTGACCTAGTTTCCAATTCCTTTAAAACTCATCCTAAATCATGTTAAACCTAATCATTGAATCACATACTTAATAGAATTGCAAGGTTAGTCTCACCCTTACCTTATAGATCAAAATCGCAGCCTCTAGGTCTCTCTTGCTCTTCTCTTGGCTTTTTCTCCCTTTTCTCCAAAATTGATCGTACGTTATATTTTTCTCTAAACTAGGTGTTCCTATTTATATCTCCTCCATCGATCTTATCTTATTTCTCTTTCTCCCCCAAAACTCTCTAAAATCTCAAAACAACCCCTAAACTCAATATTTATTTTATTTTCAAATCTTATTTTATTAAACAATAAACTAAGTCACAACTCCTCATAAATCACATAAAATCACCTTAATCATATAAACCTCTTAAATCACACATATATCATATAAATATAATATAAAATCATCTTAATAAATTCTAGACTCAATTAAATAATTAAATAATTCAAAGAGGGCGTTACACAAAGTCTTCCTACTCAAAGCATCAGCAACAATATTAGCCTTCCCGGGATGATAACTTAACTGAAAATCAAAATCCTTAAGTTACTTCAACCACCTTCTTTGCCTCATATTCAACTCTTTCTGATCACTGAACACTTCAAACTTAGAACCATACAGATAATGCCTCCAAATCTTCAATGCATACACAACTGCCACCAATTCCAAATCATGATTCGGATAATTCTTCTCGTGCACTTTCAACTGCCTCGAAGCATAAGCCACAACCTGACGATTCTGCATAAGCACACCACCAAGACCCATCTTAGACGCATCACAATACACAACAAACGATTCCTTCGGATTCGGAAAAATCAACACTAGAGCTGAAGTCAACCTCTTCTTCAACTCTTGGAAACTCTTCTCACACCTAGCATCCCAAACATAAGCTTGTCCTTTTCGAGTCAACTGCGTCAACGGCAACGCCAACTTAGAGAATCCTTCGATAAACCTTCGATAATAACCTGCTAATCCAAGAAAGCTTCTAATCTAAAAAACAGACTTAGGAGATTCCCACTGCAACACTGCATCAACCTTCGACGGATCCACAAAAATACCACCCTTAGAAATCACATGACAAAGGAAACTCACTTTCTGCAACTAAAACTCACACTTCGACAATTTAGCACATAATTGGTTCTCCTTCAAGACTTGCAACACAATCCTCAAATGCTCAGCATGCTCCTCCTCAGACTTCGAATACACCAAAATATCATCTATAAACACCACCATAAAACGGTCCAGATAAGGATGAAATATTCTATTCATATATTCCATGAAGATACCTGGCGCATTGGATACTGCAAATGGCATCACAGAATACTCATAGTGTCCATACCTCGTTCGGAACATGGTTTTAGGTATATCTTCCGCCTTCACTCTAATCTGATGATATCCCGATCTCAAATCAATCTTACTAAACACTTCTGCACCAACCAGCTGATCCATCAAATCATCAATCCTCGGAAGCGGATACCGATTCTTAATCGTCACCTTGTTCAACTATCGATAATCCACACACAACCTCATGCTTCCATCTTTCTTCTTAACCAATAACACTGGAGCACCCCACGGAGATACACTCGGCCTGATAAACTGCTTTTCAAGCAACTCTTCCAACTGCTTCTTCAATTCACCCAACTCTGATGCAGACATCCGATACGGTGTAACAACCCGATTTTTAGCTAGATTTATTTTAATTATTTTTATTATGTGTTTTATGTGCTTGTGTGTGATTATTTATCATTGGGTGCATTTTCATGGGTTTCCGTGTTGGAAGGGTATTTTAGTCATTTTGGACTTAGGGTTATTTTGGTCATTTTGTGAGAACGGGTAAAATTATAATTTTGGTGGGAATTACTTTTAATGATTAGTGAGAATAGTTATTTTACTAAGTTACTAAGTAAAGTTGAGATTTTTCAGTTTACTGACCGTTAGTGACATTTTACCTTTATTAGTTAATTATCGGTTAGAGTGTAGAAATTTTGAGATGTGAATAGAAATGGGTTAAGTCCATTAGGTTTTGGGTTAGTCCCATTAGAGGGTTATACCACAAAATAATTGTCTTAGAGAAAAACCTCGTTCATTTCATTTCATAGATATTTTCTATAGAGAGGTAGAGAGAGAAAGTGGGAGAAGAGAAGAACAAGGGTTAGAGAGAAGAGGAACTTGAAGAATTCAAGGGTTTGAATAATCATTGGAGCAAAAGTGAAGCTTGAGTTAATAGTGGGTGATAATTAAGGTAAGGGGGTTAGTGTTCATCATAATCACTTTTGTAATTTTCAATTATTTGTATGATAAGTGCTTAATTGGATGAATTGATTAATTGTTCATAAATGATGAAATTCGTGCTCTATTTATGAAGACATGTTTAGATGTATGAAGTTATGGATAATTGGATTGTTGTTTGTTGAAAGACATGTTCAAAGTATGAGAAGTTGGTATATGTTGAAAATATGCTTAATTGGTGAATTATGCTTTGTTGTTGAATTGTGATAAGTTTCATGATCAATTGATGTTGTTGTTGAATTGTGATAAGTTTCAAGATCAATTGATGTTGTTGTTGATATGTCATGTTGTTGATGATAATTCATGGTTTGGGTTTGCATGATTCATGATTGTTGTTGAGAAATGAGTTGTTGTTGGTGGTTTTGTAAAATGGGTTGATAATGAAGAAGTTTGATTTTGATGATGTTGAATGAGTTAAGGAAGTTGTTAGAATGATTTAAGATGATATGATTTTCTATTTTAATCACTTGGTTTGGGAGAGAAATCATTTTGGGAAGAAAACGGGTTTTTGAGTAAAAGTGGTTTTTAAGCGCTTTTATAAAATAAGTCATTTTGGGATGAGATTGATTAAGTTGCTTTATTGTTTAAATGTAAAGTTTTCAGGTGTGGTTTGTATGGTCTAAGTGTTAGGAATGCATTGGTGAAAACAGAACTGAAATCGGATTCGAAAACAAGATTTTATGCGCAAAAATGTAAAAATGCATTTTGCTGTACTGGTGAGGTGACACGACCGTGTGTCTAGATGACACGACCCTGTCAGATATGATGAGAATTGTTTGGAATGGTGAAACTATATGATGTGGTTGATGTTGAATGGTTATATTTTGGATATGATGTTTATCATGAGATATGTATGCTATCTTACTTAGAATGTAAGGAATGCTTGAATGGTGAAACTATATGTGATAGTTGATGTTGAATGATTGTATTGGATATGATGTTTATCATGAGATGTGTATGCTATCTTACTTAGAATGTAAGGAATGCTTGAATGGTGAAACTATATGTGATGGTTGATGTTGAATGGTTATATGTTGGATATGATATTTGTCATGAGATGTTGTATGTTCTCTTACTTGGAATATGAGAATTGTTTGGAATGGTGAAACTATATGATATAGTTGATGTTGTATGACATTGTTGATTATTGATAATCATGTTGATCTGTGTCGATGGATACTATGATTTAATTGTGTGTGGGCATGTTTTCTTGATAGTGAAAATGTTGTGGAGATAATCAATATAATTGGGTGTTGTCCTATATATTGAGGTGAAATTGTGGATTGTTGTCGCATTATCGAGTCCTTATGCATGTCCATGCATCATAGTCGTGTTGAGATGATGATTTATTCATTTTTGGGCTTCGGCCTAGCAAAGATCTTTTGAGATCTAGTTTTAGGGCTTCGGCCTGGCATAGATCTTTTGAGATCTAGTTATAGGGCTTTGGCCTGGCAGAGATCTTTTGAGATCTGGATACGATGTTTGATTTCGTTATAAGGCTTCAGCCTGGCAGAGATCTTTTGAGGTCTGAATATGGGTGACGACCCTGAGGTGATTTGGTACCACATGCATATATGTGTCAATAGGTGCATATCATGACATGAGTCTTATGATAAATGTGATTGGTGATTGTTCATGAAATATGATTAATGATTGTTCATGGCTTATGATTGGTGTTTGTTCATGATGTATATGATTGGTGATTGTGTATGAATAAATGTGAATTGATATTTGTTCATGACACATGTGATTGATGATTATTGATGTGAGATATTGGGGTTTTGATGTAAGTATATATATGAGAATATTATTATTGATCAAGTGCATGATGTTTATATTGAAATATTCATGCTAACTGTTATTTGGATTATGATGATGTAATACTTACCCCCAATGGATCTGTGATGGACCGCCTACCTATCTGTATGGATGGGTAGACGTTGTGCAGGATTAGTTGCTTGGTGGATATTGGGAGCTACCTCCGATATCGGTGTTTTTAGAGTCTAGGTTGGCTCTGATCTAGGCGTCTGTTATGTCTGTCTAGATTATAATTTGTTTTGGATTTTGTTATGTTTGGAGATTACCCGTATGTTGGGATTTCGAGATGCATCTATGTTGATGTAATGATTGATTCATGACATGTATATTTGGATTACTCTGGTTTATATTCCACCGCGCCTGTTGAGGTTTATATACATGTTTATTGGTTTTTGAATTTTGGATGATGGCGTAGCCTCTATTTCTTGAATAAATGTATTATTCGCATGTTTAATTGCTTTAATAGAAATAGGAGTGTTACAAGTTGGTATCTGAGCCGTGGTCGGTCTTGTCCGGACTAGTATTCATTGAATTTCATGTTTGTATGCGAATGGTATTGAGTTACCTTCGGTACTTGTTGTGTTGTTTCGTTCTTTTAGGTGGGTTTGAGCGTATTGGGGGAGTAGCAGGTTGCTTCTAGTGTGTTAGTCTGGCAAGGGAAGGTATCTTTGGCTGCGGAGGCTCAGTTGGTTGTGGTTTGTGTTAAGTGTCGTGTTGATTTTGTATTTTGTTTGCTTCTTTGAAGGAGAATCAGTTGTGTGCTAAGTTGTCTAAGTGTGAGTTTTGGTTGCGGGAAGTGAGTTTCCTTGGTCATGTGATTTCTAAGGGTGTTATTTATTTGGATCCTTCTAAGGTTGATGCAGTATGGCAGTGGGAATCTCCTAAGTTTGTTTTTGAGATTAGAAGTTTTCTTGGTTTGGCAGGTTATTATCCGAGGTTCATCGAGGGATTCTCTAAGGTGGCGTTGCCATTGATGCAGTTGACTCAGAAAGGACAAACTTATGTTTGGGATGCTAAGTGTGAGAAGAGTTGAAGAAGTGGTTGACTTCTGCTCCAGTGTTGATTTTGCCGAATCCGAAGGAATCGTTTGTTGTGTATTGTGATGCTTCTAAGATAGGTCTTGGCATTGTGCTTATGCAGAATCGTCAGGTTGTGGCTTAGGCTTCGAGGCAATTGAAAATGCATGAGAAGAATTATCCGACTCATGATTTGGAATTGGCCTCCGTTGTGTATGCATTGAAGATTTGGAGGCATTATCTGTATGGTTCTAAGTTTGAGGTGTTCATTTACCACAAGAGTTTGAAGTATTTGTTTTATCAAAAAGAGTTGAATATGAGGCAAAGAAGATGGTTGGAATATCTTAAGGATTTTGATTTTCAGTTGAGTTATCTTCCCGGGAAGGCTAATGTTGTTATTGATGCTTTGAGTAGA
This sequence comes from Medicago truncatula, assembly GCF_003473485.1. Lineage (NCBI taxonomy): Eukaryota > Viridiplantae > Streptophyta > Magnoliopsida > Fabales > Fabaceae > Medicago > Medicago truncatula. The sequence continues at coordinate 26,724,617 of NC_053043.1, read as the reverse complement.
AAGACTTTGCATATGTTTGCTTTGATGGTTAAAGAATTGGAATTGATTGAGCAGTTACGAGATTTGATTTTGGTTAGTGAGTTGACACCGGATGGTGTGAGGTTAGGGATGTTGAAGTTGACAAGTAATATTTTTTGGAAGAGATCAAGAATGGTCAGAAGGAAGATTTGGAACTCGTGGACCGAGTGACGTTGGTTAATCAAGGTAAAGGTGGAGACTTTAGATTGGATGAGAATGGTGTTTTGATGTTTCGTGATCGATTTTGTGTGCCGGATGTTATTGAGCGTAAGAGGCGGATTTTGGACGAAGGTCATAGAAGTAGTTTGAGTATTCATCCAGGAGCGACTAAGATGTATCAAGATTTGAAGAGGTTGTTTTGGTGGCCTGGAATGAAGAAGGAGATTGGTGAGTTTGTTTATGCTTGTTTGCTTTGTCAAAAATCAAAGATTGAACATCAGAGACCGTCGGGTTTGATGCAACCGTTGTTTGTGCCAGAGTGGAAGTGGGATAATATTTCTATGGACTTTGTTCGAACGTTGCCTAAGACTAGTAAGAGTTTTGATTCCATTTGGGTGATTGTTGATCGGTTGACGAAGTCGGCACATTTTGTTCCTATTAAGACTGGTATGTCTGTGGCATAGTTGAATGAGATCTACATTGAGCAGATTGTTAGATTGCATGGTATTCCTTCTAGTATTGTGTCAGATCGGGATCCGAGGTTTACTTCTAAGTTCTGGGAGAGTTTGCAAGCTGCTTTGGGAACTAAGTTGAGACTGAGTTCTGCTTACCATTCTCAGACCGATCGGCAGACGGAGAGGACTATTCAGAGTTGGGAGGATTTGTTTAGAGCTTGTGTGTTGGAGCAAGGTGTTTGTTGGGTTGATTGAGTTTACTTACAACAACAGTTTTCATTCTACTATCAGAATGGCTCTTTTTGAGGCTTTGTATGGTAGGAGGTGTAGAACACCGTTGTGTTGGTTTGAATCCGGAGAAAGCGCTTTGTTAGGACCGGAAGTTGTGCAAGAAACTACGGAAAAGGTTAAGATGATTCAAGAGAAGATGAAGGCGTCTCAGAGTAGACAGAAGAGTTATCATGATACGAGGAGAAAGGATATTGAATTTCAGGTTGGTGATCATGTGTTTTCGAGGGTGAATCTTGTGACCGGTGTTGGTCGTGCTTTGAAGTGTAGGAAGTTGACTCCTCGTTTGTTGGACTGTTTGATGTTATTGAGAAGGTTGGGGTTGTAGCGTATCGGATTGCGTTTCCACCGTCTTTGTCGAATCTTCATAATGTGTTTCATGTGTCTCAGTTGAGGAAGTATGTGCATGATGCGTCTCATGTGATTCAAGTGGATGAGTTGGAAGTAAGAGATAATTTGACGGTTGAGACTTGGCCGGTTAGGATTGAGGATCGTGAGTGAAGAGTTTGCGTGGCAAAGAGATTGTTTTGCTCAAAGTGATTTGGGTTGGACCAACTGGTGAGAGTGCCATTTGGGAACCGGAGAATAGGATGAAGGTTTCGTATCCGGAGTTGTTTCCTTCAGGTAATTTTCGAGGGCGAAAATTCTTTTTCGGGGGGGAGAGTTGTAACAGCCCAATTTTTAGCTAGATTTATTTTAATTACTTTTATTATGTGTTTTATGTGCTTGTGTGTGATTATTCATCATTGGGTGCATTTTCATGGGTTTCCGTGTTGGAAGGGTATTTTAGTCATTTTGGACTTAGGGGTATTTTGGTCATTTTGTGAGAACGGGTAAAATTATAATTTTGGTGGGAATTACTTTTACTGATTAGTGATGAGATAAAACCGCAAGTGCACGGTCTTACCGAAGTAGTGTTTAAAGAGTATCGTTCCGACAGGGAGTAGTTTAATTCAATTAACCTTTAGAGATGATTAGAAGAGAAGAGAATTGTAAGTTGGGGGTTTTCAAACGGTTGAAAATTAATATAATAAAAAAGGAGCCTTGGGATCGTTGGTTTCATCTAAATAACAAGTCCTTTTCAAACCAAAACTATAAGCTTATAATGTTATGTTTAGACCTAATTTCTCAAGACAGTTTCTCTTATGTTCCTCTAGCAACCAAGCCTATTTCGCTGACTTGATTACTATCAGATTTTGGTTCTTCTAACAGCCAAGCCTATTTCGCTGACTTGATTGTTATTAGTTCCCTTGAAGATCGAAACTATATGTCTCAAAGATTGCAAAGCCTATTTCGCTGACTTTGCAATCCTTGTCTGAATTCACTTGTTCGAATATCAAAGCTCCACTTTCGTTTTATGAATTGATATTTGGAATAATGGATAAACAATTATCAAACCCTCCACTTTCGTTTCCACAGTTTGATAATGGTTGATCCATGTTAAGACGGTGAATTCAGATAAGAAATTAGGGTTACATAAGATTAAGGCTTAGAGTTTGGTTTGATTAGGATTATGTCATTTAGACTTATCCAACAATCCCAAGACAAGGAGAAGTCTACTCACTCATGTTCATCGTAGACATGGGGGAGAAGAGAGAAAGCATAAAAGTAAATGACAAGAAAATAAAGGAAAAGAAAAGAACTTTAATTAGAAAAGCAATTGTCACTTATTGAATTCCAAGTAAAGATGAATATTTGTGATGGATGGCTACTCTATTTATAGCATTTGTTCGACTTAAAATCTAAGCTATTACATTCGGGCTAAAAATAGAGTAGCTTAAAATCTAAGCAAAAGCAGCAAAAGTGACACTAGAGGGTGGCACGGCCGTGCCAAGGTTAGCACGGGCCGTGCCAAGCTTCTGGCATGGGGGAGACATATTTTTGTCTCTCAATCTTCATATATTTGCGTCCAATCGGCTCCAAGTCCCTTTCTTTTGCTCCAAGACTCAATCCAACCAATATTCATTCCTTAAATAAAATAAAATGCAATTTAAAGTAAACTATCCTAAAAAGGAAATAATACTATCATAAAATAAAATAAAACTAAACTAAAAAGCATATAAAAGTAAGCAATAAATGACTCATCAAACTCCCCCACACTTGAATCTTTGCTTGTCCTCAAGCAAAAGGCATAGACATGGCAGCAACAAAAGGATTAATATATGACACTTTAAATAAAAGCTTATGTCTCCCTCGAGGTTTCATTTCAACGTACACTAATCACAACTTCAAGTACTCTTTGTAAACTTATTCAACCCAACAACAAATCTTAAGTGAGTGTATGTGTGTGTAGTCCAACGCTTTTCTTGCTCCTGTATAAGATAGATATTATGAGGAACAGGTTCTAACCTTAACACTAAAATGACCGAGAAAAATCTTTTCTTCATTTCATATAAGAGAAGTGGGAGAGTTAAGATAGACTTGATGAATTTATACATTTGGGGGCTTGTAGATGCCTAGGGGCTATCATTTCACATTGGAAGTCCGTGAGCGGGTATCCTTTCCTCCAAGTTTCTATGATCACCCTAAGTAGTGCCACAACTTGTTTACTTCACTTAGGAAGTTCCTCTTTTTAGAGAGTTTAATTCAAGCACAATTTGTTTGAGAAGTCATCACCACATTTAGGAAGTCAGTGAGAGGGTATCCTTTCCTCCACGTGTGGTGATATCCTTCCGCCCCATTTCGGTTTACACATTTCATCACATTAGAATTATTTCCACACAAACTTATACTACTTTTACTCTGAAGATTTTTAAGGGTCCAGGTTACCATTAGAGCTAGAACGTGTTCCTTAAAATACCTACTCATACACTTACTCAAGGATTGCAACTAGGTGCTTTTCTCATTGGAGAATTAATTTCACAATAAAACTTGATGTGGGTATAGCAAGAATACTTATAACACAAGAAATCACTTTCATGTACAAGAAACGACCATTGAAGAGACAACAAAAAATTATGTCATAATAGAACAATAAAAACGAGCTGCTTATTCATGCCTTTTACAATAAAACACAACAAAAGAATAAAGTTCAAGGGAGTTTGGAAACACTACGACTAAAGACACTTTATTAGGCTCCCCCCACACTTAGGAGAAGCATTGTCCTCAATGATTCAAAATAAGAGAAATAAAGAAGAAGAAGAAGAAGAAGAAGAAGAAGAAGAAGAAGAAGAAGAAGAAGAAGAAGAAGGAGGAGGAGGAGTAAGAGAAGACAGGAAGAGGAAAGCTCACATTTTTCATTGAGTTCTATAGGGAGGACCTTGGAGGTGAACATGATGCATCATGTTCCGAAGCATTTTGTTATTTTCTTCGGATATGTGGTTGCCCCTTAGGACATCATTCCTTAGTCCCGATAATTCAACACCTTGCTGTAGTTGCTCAGTGCTTATCCTTTCAACCTCGGTTGGCATCCATGTCCATCTTTTATTATCATTGTTTCCTCCGGTTTCATGGTCATGGTGATCCTCTTCTTGGTGCAAGTGTGCACCTTCCTCTTCAATATTGTGCTCTTCATGTACCTGCGAACTATCACCAACATACAACAAATTTTCTTCCACCTCGGTGTTAGTCCGAGATGGGTTAGAAAGTATAATCAAAATAGGCACGTTGAGTTTAAGTGTATAGGCCATGGGTGGTCGAGGTTTTATGAAGTTCAAAGAGATAAGGGCCTTTATCACTACTACAAAATTGGGAAAATATAGCGCCTCATAAATAGCGCTTTTAACACTAAAGCGCTATAAATTAAAACAAGGAGGTCTTAGCTAGCGCTTTTTCAAAAAAGTGCCATTTATTCTTTTAAGTTTATATAGCGCTTTGTATTGAAAGAGTTGGTATAGGTTAAATAAAAATAGTAAATAATTTAAGAAAAAAAAAGGATAAATTTTATATGGCGCTTTTGATTGAAAGCGCTATAAATAATACAACCTTAAATAGCGCTTAATAAGCGCTACTGAAAGCTTTTGAAAGATAGCGCTTATAGCTTAAAAAAAGCGCTATTTATGCAAATACAAGCATTAACATTATAACCTTCAAATCCCTTGTTCGATTCCCTCTGCTGATTTTTTTTTTGTTTTTTTTTTAAATGAGAAACACTTTGAACTAATGGTCCCTTGTTCGATCCCTGCAGAACACATATTTCAGATTTGTTTTCAATTTTTATGAAAAATCAATTGTTACATCAAAACACACATTTTTTTAATTTTTTTTCTTCATATATATCACTTAAAATATTATTTACACGCAAAATTTTCCAAAAAAGATATCCCATGTTTTTTGTATGAAACCAACCGGTTTTTTTTTATAAACAACTTAATTAAGAAAAAAACATACACACTTATCATAAAATTGCTTATACAATAGCTATTTCTACAACACTATAAAATAGGGTTAATTAAATTTTTAGTCCTTATAAATATTCATAGGTTTGTTTTTAGTCCCAACAAAATAAAATCACACTTTTTAGTCCCTATAAAATTTTCCATCAGCATTTTTAGTCCTTATAAAATTTTCCATCAGCACTTTTAGTCCCTGTCAAAAATTTCCCTCAAGGCTTAAATATGCTTTTCATCCCTGTAATTATAGGCCGTTTGATTTTTCAATCCCTGAACTTACTAATCCTTCCATTTTGCCCCTGTAATTACTAATCATTTGAAAGTTCGTCCCTCTTCCCGAATAATCACTGCCACATCATCAAATTAGCAAAATGGCATGGGAATTGACAAAAATACCCCTGGCTTATTTTTAAAATTCTGAAAATTGTTTTTATAAATTAAAAAATTTGAAAATAATTTTAAAAAATAAAAAAATTCTAAAAATATTTTGAAAATAATTTTTTCGAAAAAAAATGAAATAATTTTTCACATAATTTTAAAAAATATATAATCAGATTTTTTCGAAATTAATATTCTGATTTTTTAAAAAATCTTTAAAAAAAAATCAGATTTTTTAATAATTTTCGAAATTATATATTCTGATTTAAAAAAATATATATAATTTTCCATTTTTTTTTCATATTTCAAAAAATATATTTTTTAAAATTATATAATCGTAAATTTTTTCGAAATTATTATTATGATTTTTAAAAAAATCAGATTTTTTAATAATTTTCGAAATTATATATTCAGATTTTAAAAAAATTATATAATTTTATATTTTTTTCATATTTCAAAAAATTAAATTTTTTTAATTTTTTAAAATTATTTTCAGATTTTTAAATTTTTAAAATTAAGCCAGGGGTATTTTTGTCAATTCCCATGCCATTTTGCTAATTTGATGACGTGGCAGTGATTAACCGGGAAGAGGGACGAACTTTCAAATGATTAACTTTTACAGGGGCAAAATAGGAGGATTAGTAAGCTCAGGGATGAAAAATCAAACGGCCTATAATTGCAGGGATGAAAAGCATATTTAAGCCTTTCCCTCAACAATTTTGGTCCCTAAAATGCTTAAGAAAAATGTCACATAGACTAAAAAGTGAGATTTTATTTTGTAGGGACTAAAAATAAAACTGTAAATATTTATATGGACTAAAAACTTAATTAACCCTATAAAATAAAGTCAAACTACTTTCATATAAGTTATGAGTTGTTTTCGTAAGTTATCATAGAGAGCTAATAAAATTGGCTAAAAATAAGGCTAAAATATGGTTTTGGTCCTTGCTAATAAAATCATTAATTTTAAGGTTAAAAATTCATATATAAATGGATCAAAAGGACAAAATTGAAATTAAATAAAGATAAAGGACCAAACTGTTACCTAAAATAAAGTTAAGGGACTAAAAGTGTAATTTTATCATAAATTAAACATTATAATGAACAAATAGTTAGATTAAATACTAGTTAGTGAGATATATAAGTCGTAATCAAAAATAAATAATGAGCATCACATACTAATTTTATGGAAATTACTATTATGCCCTTCATTAAAACTAATATTTTTCAATCCAATTTTCATTTGTTATCAATTTTCAATTGGTATCAATTTTCTCTTTCAAGCAAGTGATCAGAACAGAGAAACGCAGCAGAGGAAAGTGTTCTCTTCCTTCTCCCCAACAAAGCAAATCGTGATCCAATCCACGGACAACCACCACACCACCGCCGGTCAGCCGCCGCGACCACTCGCCTACTCCTCATCCTCCTCCTCCATCTTCTGTGTTGTGTTTAAAGAGCTATCTCCATCTCTCTCCACAAACCCTAGTTCTTGTAAATTGTAAGGTAAATTAGTTAATGTGAAATTGAAGTTTGATTTTGTTGATGGTAGTTTTACAAATTTGGTTTTTGTCTTTGCTAATTGCCTTTGATTATCACTTTGAAGCTCTACCCCTAGTTCTTGGCTGAGTTTTAAACTTAGAATATTTGAATTTGTTAATAATCAAATTTGAAAAGGGGGTGTTCTAAATTATGTTAATCAGACAGCTTATTAGTTTGTAAGCTGGGGTTAATGAAAAAGAAATTGTTTTGTAGTACAATCTTGCAAGTAGGTTATCTAGACTTAGACTTGTAAACTGTAGTTACCATATAATTTGTATTTTTAGTACTAGTAGATATTGAGGCCAAGTTTAGATAAGCTTCTACCCTATGGAAACTTTTCAACTACAATAAGTATTTAGGTTTTACCTCATGATGAAAAGGGCTTGTTTTTATGTTTTTAGGTGTGTTTATAAAGAAGTTAAATGAGGGAGCTTATGAGAAAATGTGAGTCAAAGTTGATTCAGAAATGATATTTTCACAGCATAAATGTTGTCCGACACTGTATAATGAGTTTTAACATTATTTGTTTATATATTTTGAAATCATAGTTCAGGGTTAATCTTAATCCCCTAAATATAGTTTTAATGTTACAAATTTCCATTTTCTAAATGCTAAGGCTAAGCTGCTTTGTATTACAGAAGTTTGATTTTGTTGATGGTAGTTTTACAAATTTGTTTTTAGAATATATTCATGTGCTGTTATATATGGCAGAAGATGTTAATATTGTAGGCGTAATAGTTTTGTAACCCTTTTGTAGATAGAAAAATCAATTGTTTCTTAGATTAACTTTAAGAAACAATGGATAAAAAATGGATGTTTGCGGACCAATTTTCAGAGGAATATGAAAATGGAGTAGAAGAGTTTGTTAAGATTGCTGTGAAACATGCCACTGACCGCGATCGAATCATTTGTCCTTGCTTAAATTGTTGTTATGGAGGAAGGGGTAATGGGGTTGTGTTGCGAAATCATTTACTGGCGAACGGAATTGATCGAAGCTACACATGTTGGACAATGCATAGTGAGATGAGTAACAACAACGTAGATTTTCAGAATAATGAGACATATGAATCAAATGAATTTGACACAAATACATTTGACCATGATCGAGTTGACGAAATGCTAGATGTAGTTGAAGAAGATCTTCGGGATTGTCCTGAAATGTTTGAGAGATTGGTTAGTGATTCAGAGAAACCATTATACGATGGTTGCAGCAAATTCACAAGAATGTCTGTAGTATTGAAGTTGTACAATATAAAAGCGAGAAATGGATGGTCTGATAAAAGCTTCACAGACTTGTTAACCCTTCTGATAGATATGCTGCTAAAGGATAATGTTCTTCCTAGTAGAAACTATGAAGCCAAAAAAATGTTGTGCTCGATTGGCATGAGTTATGAAAAGATACACGCTTGTCCTAACGATTGCATTTTGTTTCGAAATGAATACGCATCGTTAAATGAGTGTCCTAAATGTAATGTCTCTCGATATAAGAAAGAATTTATTCCTGCGAAAGTCGTATGGTATCTTCCTATAATACCGAGATTCGGGCGCATGTTTAGTAGTGAAGTTGATGCAAAACATTTGACATGGCACAAATATGATAGAATTAGAGATGGGAAGTTTCGGCACCCTGCAGATTCGCCACAGTGGGCTAAAATTGATCATGATTATCCTGATTTTGGGAAAGAAGCAAGAAATCTACGCTTGGCACTGTCTACTGATGGAATGAACGCACATGGTTTTCAAAGTATCCCAAATACCGTATGGCCTGTGATTTTGGTGATTTATAACTTGCCTCCATGGTTATGTATGAAGCGTAAGTTCATGATGTTGTCGATGTTAATTTATGGGCGCAATCAACCAGGGAATGATATTGACGTGTACTTGGCACCTTTAATTGATGATTTGAAGCGTTTGTGGGAGACAGGAGTGGAGGTTTATGATGGATATAAGAAAGAAAACTTCAATTTGAGGGCGATGTTGTTTGGCACCATTAATGATTTTCCAGCATATGGAAATCTATCAGGATATAGTGTTAAAGGTAAGAAAGCGTGTCCTATTTGTGAAGAGGAAACTGAAACGTTGCGGTTGGAAAATTGTCAGAAGAATATCTTTCTCGGTCATCGTAAATTCTTGCCTTCTAATCATCGCTACCGTGGGTGGAGAAAAGCATTCAATGGAAAACCAGAAAAAGGTGTAGCTCCAGTTGCATTAACGGGTGATCAACTATTTGAAAAGGTGAAGGACATGAGCAATAAATTTGGCAAACCTTTTGCAAAAGATCTTGTTAAAAGCGGGTGGAAGAAGAAGTCAATTTTCTTTGAACTCCCATATTGGAAGTCATTATATGTAAGACATTTCCTTGATGTGATGCATATTGAAAAAAACGTATTTGATAGCATTATTGGTACGCTACTAAATGTACTTGGAAAGTCGAAGGATGGCATTAATGCGAGGTTGGACTTAATGGATATGGGAATTAGAACTGAATTGGCACCCGTGAAAGACGGAAAGCGCACATTTTTACCACCTGCGGCTCATACTTTATCAAGAAAGGAGAAAAAAGTATTGTGTCAGTTTCTTCATGAAGTTAAAGTTCCAGAAGGGTACTCATCAAACATTAGTAATTTTGTATCTATGAAAGACCTCAAGATAAGGGGTTTGAAGTCTCATGATTGCCATGTTTTGATGGAACACATGTTACCAATAGGTATACGTTCCATTTTGCCTGAAAACGTTAGAAGTGCAATCACTAAACTTTGTTTCTTCTTCAGGGCGATTTGTAGTAAAGTGATCAATCCAGAGAGCTTACAAACATTGCAAAGAGAAATTAGTGTTACTTTGTGTGAGCTTGAGATGTACTTCCCACCCTCATTTTTTGACATTATGGTTCATCTAACTATTCATCTAGTGAAAGAGACACAAATGTGTGGACCGGCTTATATGAGATGGATGTACCCTACTGAGCGTTATATGAAAATATTAAAAGGCTATGTGAAAAATCAAAGTCGGCCAGAGGGTTGTATTGTTGAACGGTACATCGTTGAAGAAGCTATTGAATTTCACACTGAATATTTGTCCAACGTTGAATCCATTGGACTTCCTAATACGTCTCATACGTCAGAAAGAATAACTGGAAAAGGGCTACGTGGAAAAAAACTAGTGACAATATTGAAGACTGAATTGGAGCAAGTACAATTATATATTTTGCACAATGATGATGAGGTTGAGCCGTATGTTAAAAAACACAAGGATGTACTGAATACTTTGAACCCAAATAGAAGTGAAAATTGGATAGCACGGGAACACAATCGAAATTTTGTAACATGGTTTAAAAATCATATTTATTCGAAGTTGTCTGAAGATCCTGCTTTAGTTTCAGAACGATTGGCATTCTTATCACGTGGTCCCAATTCACATGTCTATTCTTACACTGGATATGCAATTAACGGCTACACATTTTATACCAAAGAACAAGATGATAAAAGCACTATGCAAAATAGTAGTGTCACCCTAGTAGCTGAATCGATGCACATCTCAAGTGCCGAGGAGACAAACCCAGCATACACAAATCTATCATATTTTGGGGTTATCAAGTGCATTCGGGAGTTCGATTACACAATGTTTCGAGTTCCTGTATTTGGGTGTACGTGGGTTGATAATAAAAATGGTGTTCGGAATGATGAGCCTGGTTTTTTGAAGGTGGATCTTAATAGAGTGGGGTACGAAGATGAGCCTTTCATTTTAGCGTCACAAGCTAAACAAGTATTCTATGTCACTGATCCCGCTAATGTAAAATGGTCCATGGTACTTTTGACCAACAAAGTTAGAGATGATAACAATACAAATCAAGATGATGAGGACGTTGAGGATGATCCTTTCTTAGCAAATCCACGATCACCTGAAACTGGTCCTACTATAGATGATGATTTTTATGTTAGAGATGATCATGCTGAGGGAATTTCCATCGATCCATCATTCCATGTAGTCAAAAAAAAGAAAAAATGTATTGCCGCAAAAAAAAAAAAAAAAAAGATCTAAAAACTCTTAAGTTCTACGGTTGTTATTGAAGATAATATTTCTTTATAAGTACTCTTCTAATTAGTAGCTTCTTTGTGTAATAAAATTCACTGTATTCATTGAATGATCATTAAATCTTGATAATTCGTTGTGATTAAAGTATACCCACCCTTCTATTTTCTACTTTTTGTTTGAAGAACGTATTTCTGTTATGAATGTTTGTCAAACCATGATCATGAATGTATTTCTATTATGAATGTTTGTTAAACCATGAACGCATTTATGTAATTTTTTATATTTTCTTATTGCAGATCAATGGAGTATTATGATGAAGACAACGACTATGATCCTGACAATGAGGAAAGTGACAATGAGGAAAGTGACTCCCGAAATGATGGAAGCAACTCTATTGAGCGTGAGATCACGCGTGGGATAACCCTTATGAAGAATGTCATCCGCGCAAGAGATAAAGGAGTCAAATATGAGGTTGTTCAACAATTTGTTTAAAATTAAATTATATGTGGTTTCTTTCTTCTAGACATACCTACAGTTGTTTTATGAAATTATTAGGTGTCATGGAATGTTCGTAATCAACCAATTGGGACTTACTCCGCAACGTTTGCAAGTTTCGTTGGTGCCGATGTTCGTAGACACATTCCAATCACTTGTGATCAATGGAAGAGCACAAGTTATTTATTCTACCATTTTATATACATAAGCCTATGTAAGATTTTCTTTGAAACTTTGTTTTTGAATATTTTTTCCTCACTTTTTACCATCGTTTATAGAAGATTTTCTAATTAACTTTGACATCTGTGTAGTGGACATTGGGTGTTATTTGTCATTAATCCCATATCGGAAATCATATATTATATGGATCCATTACTCAATGACTATATGAATTACCCAAAAATGAAGAGTATGTTTGACACGTAAGTATATATATATATATTTATGGTCAGTTGTTGTATATGAAAACTATATATATGGTCAGTTGTATGTAATCAAAGTTTACATTTATATTTTGTAGAGTTCTAAAGGTATTTCGCGCTGCAAGGAACGCTCAAGTATCAAAGAATAAATTTAACAACATATCATGGGTCCGAGTACAGGTTTGATAATATAACATATAACAACCTTAAACAATTAGTGTATGAATATAATATAAATAATTTTATTTATACAAACTTATTTTATTTTTTGTAGTGTCCTCGCCAAGAAAATGGTATAGATTGCGGGTACTTTGTGATGAGGTTTATGAAAGAGATTCTCATTTCGAAACTAAATGAGATTCCAAAGCTGGTATATGTTATTTTTTATATTAAAGTATAATATTTGTATATATTATTTAAGTTTATTAAGTAACATGATTATTTTTTGTTATAATATATGCAGTACATTGAGGGTTTCAAGTGTGCGACATACTCAAATGATAAACTAAGAGAAATCCAAGAAGAATGGTGTCAGTTCATGATGAGCCTTTTGTTTATATGATATTTTTATGATAAGGGTGAGTTTCATGTTTCAAAATATATTTGCTAGAAGTGGTAGTGTTTTTAATTTATTATCTTGCTTTAATTTGTACTATGATCAGCAGTACTTTGAATTTGTCTCTAATATAATATAGTTGCTTATTGCTTAATGGGGTTTTCTGCCATATGCAGGTGGTGGAGAGTGAACAAAATTTGGAAATTTTGCCTGCTTTTTGTGAATATAAATTTTGAGACGACCAAGAAGATAGATGAAGACATGCTACCATAGAAGATTTTGATCTTATATTAACTAATTAATTAGTTGTAACTTTCAGATATCCATGTTACCATATTAGTGGCTATGTATTAGTGGCTATGTACATTTCTGACATTTATGCTATATATACATACATTTTTTATGATATCTTTAAGTTTTATTTGATAAATAATAGTCTCAATTTTAATGTGCAAAAAATATACATATATATATATATATTATTTTATCTTATTGTAAAAAAAAAAAAAAAAATCCTGAAAAAAATTTTAATGCTTTTCCTAGCGCTTTTTTCATGTGTAAAGCGCTATATAAACATAGTGTTACATAGCGTTTTTTATTAAAACGCTATTTTTTACTAATGGAAACGTTATTCAAACGCCTTTTAGACGGCGTTTATTATTAAAAGCTCTATCTAAAGATTATCTTTGCTGGCGCTTTTTGACAAAAAGTGCTATCTAAACCTGGTGTTACATAGCGTTTTCAAACATAAACGCTATTTTTTGAAGTGAATGCGTTATTTTAAAAGCCTTTTAGATGGCGTTTAATATTAAAAGCGCTATCTAAGGTTAAACTTTACTAGCTCTTTTTAACAAAAGCGCTATTTAAACACTACTTTAGATAGCGCTTTATACAAAAAAAAGCGCTATATTACCTTTACCAGCGCCATTTACAGTAGCGCTTTGAAAGCGCTAGCTAAAGCCAAAAAAAAGCGCTATATAAGCCCATTTTTGTAGTAGTGTATGTTAAGCCTATTGTTTCCCTCAATCTTGTTAATCCCTTGGTCTTCACCCACTCCCAATTGCCTAACTATGTATGTGATGATACCACCTACCATTATCTCTCCCCTACCATTAGACCTATTACCGAGATGGGAAAGGTAATCAAGCATGGAAAAGTAAGTGTTAATGGGGTGGTTGTTAAGCATAGCCCACAACATGAAGAGTTCATCAGTTCTAGTGTTCCCCAATTCAATCCTACCCCAAATTGTGCAAGCCATAACCCTTTGAAGGTACCTAAGCACAGGGTTGTGAATGCTGCTAGCTTCCTAGAAAGTTAAACACATTATCGTGAATGCCTACTACATTCAAGCTAAAAGAATCAGGATATCTACAAGCATGTATATATTTAGAGATGAGAATTTTATACCTATCCCTTTGCTTGTTGTCCTTGAATTGTATTCCAAGATTCTTTGTTGTAACTTGCTTCTTTGGGGGAGGTCCTCTTGACGAGCTTGCAACTTCTTTACCACCTCTTTCGGAAGCCATAGCCTTAACCTTGGTTGGATTTAGCGTGGTTGTGTTTAGGGAGTGTGCTAGTGGAAAGGGTTGGTTTAGTGATGGGGAGAAGGTTTAAGTGAGTTTTAGGGGTTGGGTTGTGGAAATTGGTGATGAATTTGTGGGTTTTGGGTGAGGTAAATGAGGGCTATGAATTTGGATGATTTTTGGATGGGGTGGATGAAAGTGGTTTTTGAATGAAAGGTTGTGGTTGGAATGGTTTTTATTTTTTTTATTTTTTTTGGTTATGAAGGTTTTAGAGAGAAGATGGAAGGATGAAAGATGTTGGTTTGGTGAATGAGGGAAGAAAAATGAGGTTTAACCTTACCTGGGGTCGGGCACGGCCGTGCTGAGGTTGGCACGGGCCGTGCTAAGTTCCTGGGTTTGGAGAGGCAAGGTCTGGCACGGCCGTGCCAGTGTGAGCACGGGCCGTGCCAAGGTTCTGGAGACCGGTGTAACACCCCGTTTCCCAAAAATCAATTAATTAATAATTCATGCATCAGAGTAATTCCCAAACGGGCATGTCACACTACATTTTCAAAATTTCTTAAATAGAATATAAAACCTATTTAATAAACGTCCTTCAAGTCATTACTAAATTTGCAGCGGAAAATTTGCCTCAAAACAACGATAGCAATAGTTTAAATCTCCATAATTAAATTTTTGGCATAAAGCCTTATCAACATAAATTCAACAACCATAGGGCTACGTCAGCAATATTCAAATTTGATACATAGGAATGAAAAACAATAAGAAAATCCCATCCCGTACGTATCAGAGCCCTAGACACTTTGAGCCACCACTTCTAATAAGCTTCAATACCTGCAAGTTACCCATACGAAGGGCAACAATTCCAAGCAGAAGGGGTGAGATTCACAAACAATAATAATAGATATATAAACCATCAACTTAATTAAATAACGTAATAAGCAACATATAAGTCAACAATAATATTCATACTTCTTCGACTTTAATAACTCTTACTAAATCAACCAACAACGACAACAACAACTCGACCACAACAACAATATCTCCCTCAACAACAACGACCACAACCTACAACAACGACAATATCACCATCAACGACAACGACAACATCATCCACTACATCAACGACAACGAACGACAGGGTACTATTTTCAACTCAATGAATGACTAAGCATTCCGAGGCATAAGCCCCCAACAATTTGAATGATGAACATTCCAGGGCATGAGCCCTCAACAGATTGAATGATTAACATTCCAGGGCATGAGCCCTCAACAGATTGAATGACAAGGCATTCCAGGGCATAAGCCCTCAACGGTTGAATGACGAGCATTCCAGGGCATGAGCCCTCAACAGATTGAATGACAAGGCATTCCAGGGCATGAGCCCTCAACAGTTTCCTAATCATGAAAGGACTCCACTTGTGTATATCAGCATACAACTCAACTACGACAACAACAACGACAACGACTGTGCATAATAACTTATGACTTACTCCCCAACTTGGTCAACATCAACAATCTATGACTCCGTTACTTAGAACGACAACTTGCAACCTTACAACCTGAACCAACATCTTGTATAATCCAATTGAATGCATGTATGCATACACCAACAATCAGCAGCAAATCATATTCAATCAACAGCAACATATAATAACAAGCAGCGAGACAACAATAATAATAATCATCATATACCACAAGTAGGACTCATATCAACATCTTTCATATTATATAACTATCCCCTCATTGTTCATCAACCTAAGTCGACGTCATTAAACATTATAAACATCCTCTCTGAATCTCCGTATAATCAAGAATAACTTCTCCCCTACCTCATGGGTCTACTCATATCATCACGTGCGACAAATGATCGCAAAATCCTAAACAAGGCTTCTGAAATGGGACAACTCGCGAGGCGAGAGGCTCTACTCGCCATGGCGAGTTAGGGTAAACTACTCACCATTCCATTCTGACACCATTCCAAGTTCAATCTCATTCTAAAACTTTGCCTAATCATTAAGGTATATGTTCAGGCCCTCATAAACACCCAAGGTTAAACTCACAGCTCAAAAACACGAAATCTTGCAAGCTCTCTGCCCACACTCGCTACGGCGAGTAAACTTGCTCGCTATGGCGAGCTGCGAAATGCAACTCGCGAGGCGACCACTCCTGCTCGCGAGGCGAGCGATGATCTTCATCACTCGCTATGGCGAGGTTCATCACTCGGGAGGCGAGCGATGAATAAAAGTACGGCCAGGTTACAGTTTTTCTCAAAAATTCACCCAAACCCATTGTTCTAACCTTAAAACTGATTCTAAACATCAATATATGAAACATTTAAGGTCTGTTCATCATTTCTACATCAATTCACCCTAATTCCATCATTTAATCATCAATTCTCATCATAACCCTAATTCCCAATTCTCCAAATTTATTCATAACTTTTGTTAAAACATAATCAGAATCATATACACTAAAATTAATGTAAGTTAGCCTCACCCTTACCTTAGATAATCGAAATCGCAGCCCTTCTTGGTTCTCTTCCCTTTTCTTGACTTTTCTCCCTTTTCTCTGTTGTACGTAAAAACTGCTTCCCCCACTTCTATTTTCTAATTCTTTAATAAATATAATCTCCCAATATTCACTTTACTCCCCCTAAGTTTACTTAATTCTCGTATAACCCCCAAACTCCAATTAAATCCTATTTCTCACTTATTCTATTAAATAATAAAATAGTCATTTAATAAAATACACCACACCACAAATCAACATAAATGATTTAAAAATCATATAAAGGACTTTAAATAACTAAAAATAATTAAATAAAATTGGGGCGTTACAACTCTCCCCAACTTTAGAATTTTCGTCCTCGAAAATATACCTCTAAAACATAACCCTGCACCACAAACAACAATCAGAACAATTAACAAAACAACATTAGAGTTGACACTCTATCCTAGGTGGCTCAACACGACTCTACTACTTGGCCGGACGGACCAACCTGCTCTGATACCAATTGTAACACCCCGTTTCCCAAAAATCAATTAATTAATAATTCATGCATCAGAGTAATTCCCAAACGGGCATGTCACACTACATTTTCAAAATTTCTTAAATAGAATATAAAACCTATTTAATAAACGTCCTTCAAGTCATTACTAAATTTGCAGCGGAAAATTTGCCTCAAAACAACGATAGCAATAGTTTAAATCTCCATAATTAAATTTTTGGCATAAAGCCTTATCAACATAAATTCAACAACCATAGGGCTACGTCAGCAATATTCAAATTTGATACATAGGAATGAAAAACAATAAGAAAATCCCATCCCGTACGTATCAGAGCCCTAGACACTTTGAGCCACCACTTCTAATAAGCTTCAATACCTGCAAGTTACCCATACGAAGGGCAACAATTCCAAGCAGAAGGGGTGAGATTCACAAACAATAATAATAGATATATAAACCATCAACTTAATTAAATAACGTAATAAGCAACATATAAGTCAACAATAATATTCATACTTCTTCGACTTTAATAACTCTTACTAAATCAACCAACAACGACAACAACAACTCGACCACAACAACAATATCTCCCTCAACAACAACGACCACAACCTACAACAACGACAATATCACCATCAACGACAACGACAACATCATCCACTACATCAACGACAACGAACGACAGGGTACTATTTTCAACTCAATGAATGACTAAGCATTCCGAGGCATAAGCCCCCAACAATTTGAATGATGAACATTCCAGGGCATGAGCCCTCAACAGATTGAATGATTAACATTCCAGGGCATGAGCCCTCAACAGATTGAATGACAAGGCATTCCAGGGCATAAGCCCTCAACGGTTGAATGACGAGCATTCCAGGGCATGAGCCCTCAACAGATTGAATGACAAGGCATTCCAGGGCATGAGCCCTCAACAGTTTCCTAATCATGAAAGGACTCCACTTGTGTATATCAGCATACAACTCAACTACGACAACAACAACGACAACGACTGTGCATAATAACTTATGACTTACT
The DNA here is from genome assembly GCF_003473485.1 of Medicago truncatula. Taxonomy (NCBI): domain Eukaryota; kingdom Viridiplantae; phylum Streptophyta; class Magnoliopsida; order Fabales; family Fabaceae; genus Medicago; species Medicago truncatula. The sequence continues at coordinate 26,706,375 of NC_053043.1, read as the reverse complement.
CCCCAACTTGGTCAACATCAACAATCTATGACTCCGTTACTTAGAACGACAACTTGCAACCTTACAACCTGAACCAACATCTTGTATAATCCAATTGAATGCATGTATGCATACACCAACAATCAGCAGCAAATCATATTCAATCAACAGCAACATATAATAACAAGCAGCGAGACAACAATAATAATAATCATCATATACCACAAGTAGGACTCATATCAACATCTTTCATATTATATAACTATCCCCTCATTGTTCATCAACCTAAGTCGACGTCATTAAACATTATAAACATCCTCTCTGAATCTCCGTATAATCAAGAATAACTTCTCCCCTACCTCATGGGTCTACTCATATCATCACGTGCGACAAATGATCGCAAAATCCTAAACAAGGCTTCTGAAATGGGACAACTCGCGAGGCGAGAGGCTCTACTCGCCATGGCGAGTTAGGGTAAACTACTCACCATTCCATTCTGACACCATTCCAAGTTCAATCTCATTCTAAAACTTTGCCTAATCATTAAGGTATATGTTCAGGCCCTCATAAACACCCAAGGTTAAACTCACAGCTCAAAAACACGAAATCTTGCAAGCTCTCTGCCCACACTCGCTACGGCGAGTAAACTTGCTCGCTATGGCGAGCTGCGAAATGCAACTCGCGAGGCGACCACTCCTGCTCGCGAGGCGAGCGATGATCTTCATCACTCGCTATGGCGAGGTTCATCACTCGGGAGGCGAGCGATGAATAAAAGTACGGCCAGGTTACAGTTTTTCTCAAAAATTCACCCAAACCCATTGTTCTAACCTTAAAACTGATTCTAAACATCAATATATGAAACATTTAAGGTCTGTTCATCATTTCTACATCAATTCACCCTAATTCCATCATTTAATCATCAATTCTCATCATAACCCTAATTCCCAATTCTCCAAATTTATTCATAACTTTTGTTAAAACATAATCAGAATCATATACACTAAAATTAATGTAAGTTAGCCTCACCCTTACCTTAGATAATCGAAATCGCAGCCCTTCTTGGTTCTCTTCCCTTTTCTTGACTTTTCTCCCTTTTCTCTGTTGTACGTAAAAACTGCTTCCCCCACTTCTATTTTCTAATTCTTTAATAAATATAATCTCCCAATATTCACTTTACTCCCCCTAAGTTTACTTAATTCTCGTATAACCCCCAAACTCCAATTAAATCCTATTTCTCACTTATTCTATTAAATAATAAAATAGTCATTTAATAAAATACACCACACCACAAATCAACATAAATGATTTAAAAATCATATAAAGGACTTTAAATAACTAAAAATAATTAAATAAAATTGGGGCGTTACAACTCTCCCCAACTTTAGAATTTTCGTCCTCGAAAATATACCTCTAAAACATAACCCTGCACCACAAACAACAATCAGAACAATTAACAAAACAACATTAGAGTTGACACTCTATCCTAGGTGGCTCAACACGACTCTACTACTTGGCCGGACGGACCAACCTGCTCTGATACCAATTGTAACACCCCGTTTCCCAAAAATCAATTAATTAATAATTCATGCATCAGAGTAATTCCCAAACGGGCATGTCACACTACATTTTCAAAATTTCTTAAATAGAATATAAAACCTATTTAATAAACGTCCTTCAAGTCATTACTAAATTTGCAGCGGAAAATTTGCCTCAAAACAACGATAGCAATAGTTTAAATCTCCATAATTAAATTTTTGGCATAAAGCCTTATCAACATAAATTCAACAACCATAGGGCTACGTCAGCAATATTCAAATTTGATACATAGGAATGAAAAACAATAAGAAAATCCCATCCCGTACGTATCAGAGCCCTAGACACTTTGAGCCACCACTTCTAATAAGCTTCAATACCTGCAAGTTACCCATACGAAGGGCAACAATTCCAAGCAGAAGGGGTGAGATTCACAAACAATAATAATAGATATATAAACCATCAACTTAATTAAATAACGTAATAAGCAACATATAAGTCAACAATAATATTCATACTTCTTCGACTTTAATAACTCTTACTAAATCAACCAACAACGACAACAACAACTCGACCACAACAACAATATCTCCCTCAACAACAACGACCACAACCTACAACAACGACAATATCACCATCAACGACAACGACAACATCATCCACTACATCAACGACAACGAACGACAGGGTACTATTTTCAACTCAATGAATGACTAAGCATTCCGAGGCATAAGCCCCCAACAATTTGAATGATGAACATTCCAGGGCATGAGCCCTCAACAGATTGAATGATTAACATTCCAGGGCATGAGCCCTCAACAGATTGAATGACAAGGCATTCCAGGGCATAAGCCCTCAACGGTTGAATGACGAGCATTCCAGGGCATGAGCCCTCAACAGATTGAATGACAAGGCATTCCAGGGCATGAGCCCTCAACAGTTTCCTAATCATGAAAGGACTCCACTTGTGTATATCAGCATACAACTCAACTACGACAACAACAACGACAACGACTGTGCATAATAACTTATGACTTACTCCCCAACTTGGTCAACATCAACAATCTATGACTCCGTTACTTAGAACGACAACTTGCAACCTTACAACCTGAACCAACATCTTGTATAATCCAATTGAATGCATGTATGCATACACCAACAATCAGCAGCAAATCATATTCAATCAACAGCAACATATAATAACAAGCAGCGAGACAACAATAATAATAATCATCATATACCACAAGTAGGACTCATATCAACATCTTTCATATTATATAACTATCCCCTCATTGTTCATCAACCTAAGTCGACGTCATTAAACATTATAAACATCCTCTCTGAATCTCCGTATAATCAAGAATAACTTCTCCCCTACCTCATGGGTCTACTCATATCATCACGTGCGACAAATGATCGCAAAATCCTAAACAAGGCTTCTGAAATGGGACAACTCGCGAGGCGAGAGGCTCTACTCGCCATGGCGAGTTAGGGTAAACTACTCACCATTCCATTCTGACACCATTCCAAGTTCAATCTCATTCTAAAACTTTGCCTAATCATTAAGGTATATGTTCAGGCCCTCATAAACACCCAAGGTTAAACTCACAGCTCAAAAACACGAAATCTTGCAAGCTCTCTGCCCACACTCGCTACGGCGAGTAAACTTGCTCGCTATGGCGAGCTGCGAAATGCAACTCGCGAGGCGACCACTCCTGCTCGCGAGGCGAGCGATGATCTTCATCACTCGCTATGGCGAGGTTCATCACTCGGGAGGCGAGCGATGAATAAAAGTACGGCCAGGTTACAGTTTTTCTCAAAAATTCACCCAAACCCATTGTTCTAACCTTAAAACTGATTCTAAACATCAATATATGAAACATTTAAGGTCTGTTCATCATTTCTACATCAATTCACCCTAATTCCATCATTTAATCATCAATTCTCATCATAACCCTAATTCCCAATTCTCCAAATTTATTCATAACTTTTGTTAAAACATAATCAGAATCATATACACTAAAATTAATGTAAGTTAGCCTCACCCTTACCTTAGATAATCGAAATCGCAGCCCTTCTTGGTTCTCTTCCCTTTTCTTGACTTTTCTCCCTTTTCTCTGTTGTACGTAAAAACTGCTTCCCCCACTTCTATTTTCTAATTCTTTAATAAATATAATCTCCCAATATTCACTTTACTCCCCCTAAGTTTACTTAATTCTCGTATAACCCCCAAACTCCAATTAAATCCTATTTCTCACTTATTCTATTAAATAATAAAATAGTCATTTAATAAAATACACCACACCACAAATCAACATAAATGATTTAAAAATCATATAAAGGACTTTAAATAACTAAAAATAATTAAATAAAATTGGGGCGTTACAACCGGGACTTCAAAAATTTTCTTTTTCTTGAATCATTCTTGGACAATTACCTACAAAATAACTTAAAACAAAAAGAAACAAATAAAACAAAAAAAATTAAATGCGTGGGTTGCCTCCCACGAAGCGCTCGTTTAAAGTCATTAGCTTGACGGTCAAAGGGTTTCTCTATCCTATACCCAATCTTTCACAAAGGGACAATGGCATCAAACTAACATTATCCCCCAAATCACACATGGCTCTTTCTATAATCTCGGGTCCTATGACAGATGGTTTAGAAAAACTCAGAGGATCCTTAAGTCTAGATGGCAATTTGTCTTGAATGATTTTAATAAGTTTCCTAAACTGCTCATCTAGTTTGGACTCATCAAACCCTTGTGGGAAAGGAATTTTTGGCTCATAAGGTGGTGATATGTTAGGCTTTTCACTTTCTATCACAACTTTCTCACTTTGTGGCTTTTCACTCTCTACCTCTAATTGTTTACCATCCCTAAGTGTAACATCATTCGGTTGACCCTTTGGGTTAGCCTTAGATTGGCTCGGAAGGATTATGGAGGTTTGGGAGGGAGAGGCTACTTGATGGCCGACGTGAGGGATTTGAATCTCTATCATTTTGTTGTGAGTACAAAGAGAATCTACTTTTGAGGAAAGCCTATTGAGAGAGTCCTTCAAATTTCTAGCTTGGATTTCAAATTCTTTGTTGTGCCTAGAGTTATCTAATACAAGATTTTCTAGCAAAAGTTCCAAGTTGGATCTTTGAGGGATTCCTTGGTTATTTTCAAAATCAGGTGGTGTTGTTTGTTGTCCAAAAAGATTTTGAGGGGATTGAAAAAATTGATCGTTCCTAAACCCTTGATTATATTGAGCATAGTTTACTTGCTCAGGACTTCTAACAACACTACCTAGTTGACCAGCATGACCAAATATTCCATAACAAGGAGGCAAAACAGGGGAAGGAGTCCAAGGATAGTAGTTTTGAGCCATGCCTGAGATAAGAACGGTTAAAGATAAGAAATAATAAAAATAAAATAAAATAAAATAAAAAATAAAATAATAAAATAAGGAGAAAGGGAGATATATATATATATATATATATATATATAATAAAAATAAAAAATAAAAAAAATAAGAAAAGGAAATAAAATATTTTATAAATATATATATATATATAAATATATATATATATATATATATATATATATATTTATTTTTTTTTTTTTTTTTTTTTTATAGACTAACCACTATTAAAAAGTTAATCAAATTACAATAACTCCCCGGCAGCGGCGCCAAAAACTTGATGGGATAAAACCGCAAGTGCACGGTTCTATCGAAGTAGTAAAAATAGAGTATCGTTCCGACAGGGAGTTAGGAATCTAATTGACTTTTAGATAATGATTAGACTAAAGGTTTATAAGGTAGAAAAGTTTGGGTTTTTAATTAAAAGAAAATAATAAAATAAAAGATAAAAGCCTTGGGGTTATTGGTTCATCCTAACGACAAGTCCTTCTCAAACCAAACTATTAAACTTATAACTTTATGTTAGACTTAATTTCTCAAGACAGTTTCTCTTTTGTTCCTCTAGCAACCAAGCCTATTTTGCTGACTTGATTACTATTAGATATTGGTTCCTCTAACAACCAAGCATATTTTGCTGACTTGATTGTTATTAGTTCCCTTGAAGATCGAAACTATATGTCTCAAAGATTGCAAAGCCTATTTCGCTGACTTTGCAATCCTTGTCTAAATTCACTTGTTCGAATATCAAAGCTCCACTTTCGTTTTATGAATTGATATTTGAGATGATGGATAAACAATTATCAAACCCTCCACTTTCGTTTCCACAGTTTGATAATGGTTGATCCATGTTAAAGCGGTGAATTTAGATAAGGAATTAGGGTTACATAAGATTAAGGTTTAAAGCTTGGTTTGATTAGGATTATGTCATTAGACTTATCCAACAATCCCAAGACAAGAGAAGTCTACTCAGTGACGTTCATTGTAGACAAGGAGAAGAAGAGAGAAAACATAAAAGTAAATAGCAAGAAAGTAAAATGAACTTTTATTAGAAAGACAATTGTCACATATTGCATTCAAAGAAAATATGATTATTTGTGATGGATGGCTACTCTATTTATAGCATTTATTTGACTTAAAATCTAAGCTATTACATTTGGGCTAAAAATAGAGTAGCTTAAAATCTAAGCAAAAGCAGCAAAAGAGGCATTGGAAGGTGGCACGGCCGTGCCAAGCCTAGCACGGGCCGTGCTAAGGTTCTGACTTGGGGGAGACATATTTTGTCTTCCGAATCTTCGTATTTCTGCACCGAATCAGCTCCAATCCTCTTTCTTTTGCTCCAAGACTCAATCCATCCAATATTCATTCCTGAAATATAAAATATGCAATTGTAGTAATATAATTCAAAAAGGAAATATTATAAATATAAATATAACTAAAATCTAAATAAAACGATACTAAATATTATGGATAAAATAGATATAATAATGACTCATCAAGGGTTTAATTCAAGCACAATTTATTTGAGAAGTCTTTACCACATTTAGGAAGTTAGTGAAAGGGTATCCTTTCCTCCACGTGTGGTGATATCCTTCCGCCCCATTTTGGTTTACACATTTCATCACATTAGAATTATTCCCACATAAACTTATACTACGTTTACTCTGAAGATTTTTAAGGGTCCAGGTTACCATTAAAGCTAGAACGTGTTCCTTAAAATACCTACTCATACACTTACTCAAGGATTGCAACTAGGTGCTTTTCTCATTGGAGAATTAATTTCACAATAAAACTTGATGTGGATATAGCAAGAATACTTATAACACAAGAAATCACTTTCATGTACAAGAAACGACCATTGAAGAGACAACAAAATTTTTTTTATGTCATAATAAAACGAGCTGCTTTTTATTAGGGAGTTTGGAAACACAACAAAAGAATAAAGTTCAAGGGAGTTTGGAAACACTACGACTAAAGACACTTTATTAGGCTCCCCCCACACTTAGGAGAAGCATTGTCCTCAATGATTTAAGATTAAAAACGAAAGAAACAAGGAAAAAGTGAGAAAGGATGCGGAAAGCTCACAATTTGCCGAAATTTTGAACTCCGGAGGCCTGTCAGGTTGGCACGGCCGTGCCAACTTTAGCACAGGCCGTGCCGTCATTCTGCTAGTTTTGGGTGAGGTGGTGTTTTGATTCCTGGCACGGCCGTGCCAACTTTAGCACGGGCCGTGCCACCTTTCTGGTTCTTGTAACTTTGATTTTTCTTGCGTTTCCTAGTCAATCTCGGACATTTACCTACAAAACAAAGAAAAAATAACAGAAAGCAAAGAAAGCAATTAAATTAGTGGGTTGCCTCCCACGAAGCGCTCTTTTATTGTCACTAGCTTGACAAAAATAAGGATAAAAATCCTTAAGGTGGGTCACTCAGAGTGAAATCAGCCACTACTTCATTTACTTCTCCGGTATTATAGATTTTAAGCCTTTGCCCATTAACCGTGAAGGATCCTGTTTCTTCAGAAAATATTTCAATCGCCCCATAAGGGTAGACTGTGCGAACTTGAAAAGGACCGGACCATCGTGACCTCAGTTTACCGGTAAAGAGCTTTAGCCTAGAATTAAAGAGTAGCACAAGGTCACCGCTTTTGAAGTGCTTCTTGACGATTTTCTTGTCATGCCAATTCTTAGTTCTTTCCTTATAAATGCGGGCATTCTCATAGGCATGTATCCTAAGTTCTTCTAGCTCGCTTAATTGAAGCTTTCTTTTTTCACCGGCTAAATTGGGGTCTAAGTTGAGGTTTCTAATTGCCCAATAGGCCTTATGCTCGAGTTCAACGGGAAGGTGACAGGATTTCCCATAGACAAGTTTAAAAGGGGTCATTCCAATGGGGGTTTTATAAGCCGTTCGATAGGCCCAAAGGGCATCGTCAAGCTTAGTTGACCAATCTTTCCTAGAGGTTGAAACAGTTTTTTCAAGGATAGCTTTGATTTGTCTATTTGAGACCTCCACTTGTCCACTAGTTTGGGGGTGATAGGGTGTCGCAATTTTGTGTCTCACTCCAAGTTTTTGCAAAAGTTTTTCAAAATGTCTTGAAATGAAGTGAGACCCTCCATCGCTTATCACAACCCGTGGCACTCCGAACCTAGGAAAGATGACTTTTTTAAACAGTTTTATAACAATTTGTGCATCATTAGTGGGGGAAGCAATGGCCTCAACCCATTTGGACACATAGTCAACTGCTACCAATATGTATTGATTCCCGAAAGAGGAGGGGAATGGTCCCATAAAGTCAATACCCCAAACATCAAGAATTTCGACTTCAAGGATGTTGTTCAAAGGCATTTCATTTCTTTTGGTAATACTACCGGTGCGTTGACATTTGTCACATTTAGAAATAAAGGAATGCACATCTTTGAAAAGTGATGGCCACCAGATACCAGAATGAAGAATTTTGAAAGAAGTCTTTAGTGTGCTGGCGTGGCCACCATAAGAAGAGGAGTGGCAATGAATTAGAATACTACTTACCTCGTTTTCAGGAATGCATCTTCTGAAAATCCCATCTGAGCCTCTTCTGAAGAGGTAGGGCTCATCCCAATAGTAGTGCTTCAGATCATGGAAGAACTTCTTCTTTTGTTGGTAGCTTAACTCAGGCGGTAGCACTCCTGCTGCAAGAAAATTAACAAAATCTGCATACCAAGGTGTGTCAGTTTATGCCATTAAGAAGAGTTGGTCATCCGGGAAGGAATCATCCAAGGGTAACTCATCCTCATTGGTCTCCCGAAGTCGGGACAAGTGGTCAGCGACAACATTTTCTACACCCTTTTTATCTTTTATTTCAAGGTCAAATTCTTGGAGGAGCAAAATCCATCGGATCAATCTCGGTTTGACATCTTTTTTTTTTAGCAAGTATTTTATGGCCGAGTGATCTGTGTAAACAATGATTTTTGATCCCACCAAGTATTGCCGAAATTTGTCAATGGCGTAGACAACTGCTAGCAGTTCTTTTTCTGTTGTGGCATAATTTACCTGTGGCCCATCTAGGGTCTTACTTGCGTAGTATATGGCATGCATCTTTTTTTCCTTTCTCTGACCTAACACCGCCCCAACCGCATAGTCACTTGCGTCACACATTATGTCAAAGGGCAAACTCCAATCTGGTGGTTGTATGATTGGGGCAGTGATTAGTGCTTCTTTCAACCTGGAAAATGCCTACAAACAAGCATCATCGAACACAAAGTCTGCGTCCTTAAGAAGGAGGCTTGTTAGTGGTTTAGTGATTGATGAAAAATCTTTAATGAAACGGCGGTAGAATCCTGCATGTCGTAGGAAACTTCTAATTTCTTTGACTGAGGTAGGAGGTAGCATTTTTTCAATAATTTCGATTTTTGCTTTATCTACCTCTATACCTCTGTCGGAGACCAAGTGTCCTAGGACAATTCCTTCTCTTACCATGAAGTGACATTTCTCCCAATTTAAGACTAGGTTCACCTGTTCACATCTTTCCAAAACTTTTTCAAGGTTAGTCAGACAATCATCAAAACTAGATCCATGCACAGAGAAATCATCCAAAAAAACTTCCATTATTTTTTCAACAAAGTCAGAAAAAATAGACATCATGCATCTTTGAAAAGTAGCAGGGGCATTACAAAGACCAAAAGGCATCCTTCTATAGGCAAAGGTCCCAAAGGGGCATGTAAAAGTCGTCTTTTCTTGGTCATTAGGGTGAATGGGTATTTGGAAAAATCCGGAATAACCATCTAAGTAGCAAAAATGTGAATGCTTAGCTAACCTTTCTAACATTTGATCTATAAAAGGGAGAGGGAAGTGATCTTTACGGGTTGCCTTATTAAGCTTCCTATAATCAATACACATTCTCCAACCGGTGACGGTCCTAGTGGCAATGGATTCATTTTTATCATTTTTAATAACTTTGAGACCACCCTTTTTAGGTACAACTTGCACGGGGCTAACCCATTTGGAATCAGAAATTGGATAAATAACACCTGCATCTAGGAGTTTTAAAACTTCTTTTTTCACAACTTCTTTCATATGAGGATTTAGCCTTCTTTGATGTTCAATGGAGGGTTTATAGTCTTCTTCAAGAAGTATCCTATGCATGCATAATGAAGGATTTATTCCTTTAATGTCGTCAATGGTGTACCCTATAGCTTTAGGATACTTCTTGAGGACATAAAGTAACTTTTCAGGTTCTACTTCATCGAGGCTTGCATTTACAATAATAGGGTAGGTAGAGTTAGGGCCCAAGAATTCATACCTTAGGTTTGATGGAAGCGGTTTAAGCTCTACTTTCGGTGCCTCCTTGGGTAGAAGTGCTGGTTCTTCTTTTACTAACACCTCCACACTTAGACCTTCCATTGGATGAGTTCTATTCAACAGCTCTTCATAAGCTTTTGCCTCACCTTCCAGTTTTGTACCTGCATTGTTTACCAAGCATACTTCCAAACCATCATGTGTAGTTGATGCTAAAGAGCACTCTTTCACGCAATGGTCGATTATGTCTATCATGCAACAAGAGTCTTTGATGGAAGGACTTTTCATTAGTTTAGCAAGTTCAAATTCAACAGTCTCTTTACGACATTAAAAGCAAGCTTACCCTTTTTTACATCAATGATGGCTCCTGCAGTGGCAAGAAAAGGTCTTCCTAAAAGAATTGGTACTTGGTTGTCTTCCTCCATCTCCATTACAACAAAATCAGCGGGGATGTATACCTCTCCTACCTTAACGGGGACATCTTCTATGATTCCAGCTGGATACTTAACAGAACGGTCCGCTAGTTGTAGGGTCATCCTTGTCGATTTAAGTTCCCCTATTCCCAACCTCTCGTAAAGGGATAAAGGCATTAGGCTGACACTGGCTCCTAGATCACACATAGCTTTCTTCACTACTTCTGACCCTATGACACAAGGTATGGAAAAACTGCCTGGGTCTTTAAGCTTTGGTGGCAATTTATTTTGGATGATGGCACTGCATTCTTCTGTAAGGTTAATGATGGGATAAAACCGCAAGTGCACGGTCTTACCGAAGTAGTATGAAAAGAGTATCGTTCCGACAGGGAGTTATGAATTCAATTAACTTTAGATAATGATTAGACTAAAGGTTTATAAGGTAGAAAGTTGTATTTTTATATATTTAAAAGAAAATAATAATAAAAGATAAAAGCCTTGGGATTATTGGTTCATCCTAACGACAAGTTCTTCTCAAACCAAACTATTAAACTTATAACTTTATGTTAGACCTAATTTCTCAAGACAGTTTCTCTTTTGTTCCGCTAGCAACCAAGCCTATTTCGCTGACTTGATTACTATTAGATTTTGGTTCCTCTAACAACCAAGCCTATTTCGCTGACTTGATCATTATTAGTTCCCTTGAAGATCGAAACTATATGTCTCAAAGATTGTAAAGACTATTTCGCTGCCTTTACAATCTTTGTCTAAATTCACTTGTTCGAATATCAAAGCTCCACTTTCGTTTTATGAATTGATATTTGAGATGATGGATAAACAATTATCAAACCCTCCACTTTCGTTTCCACAGTTTGATAATGGTTGATCCATGTTAAAGCGGTGAATTTAGATAAGGAATTAGGGTTACATAAGATTAAGGTTTAAAGCTTGGTTTGATTCGGATTATGTCATTAGACTTATCCAACAATCCCAAGACAAGAGAAGTCTACTCACTGACGTTCATTGTAGACAAGGAGAAGAAGAGAGAAAACATAAAAGTAAATAACAAAGAAAGTAAAATGAACTTTTATTAGAAAGACAATTGTCACATATTGTATTCCAAGAAAAGATGAATATTTGTGATGGCTAGCTACTCTATTTATAGTACACAATTGACTTAAAATCTAAGCAAGTATATTCCAAGAATATTCCTCGGTAGATTGTGCGCCAAAATAGAATAGCTTGGAGTCCAAGCAAAAGCAGCAAAAGGTCTTCTGGAGGGTGGCACGGCCGTGCCAAGGCTAGCACGGGCCGTGCCAGGCTTCTGACTTGTGGGAGATATATTTTGTTTCCCAATCTTCGTATTTTCGTGTCCAATTTGCTCCAAATCCCTTTCTTTTGCTCCAAGACTCAATCCATCCAATATTCTTCCCTGAAATATAATAAATTGCAATTTAAAGTAAACTATCCTAAAAAGGAAATAATACTAATATAAAATTATATAAAATCTAAATAAAACTAAACTAAAAAGCATATTAAAATAGCATATAAATGACTCATCAAACTCCCCGATACTTGAATCTTTGCTTGTCCTCAAGCAAAAGGCATAAACATAGTAGCATCAACAATTAAATTAAATGACAATTTAATTAAAGCACATGTCTCCTCAAGGGCTTAAATCCCAAAATGTAAACTAATCACAAACTCAAGTATTTCTTGAAATCTTTATTCTACCCAACGATCAAGTTTCAAGTGAGTGTGTGTGTGAAGTCCAACCCTTTTCTTGCTCCTGTATAAGATAGGTATTATGAGGAAACATGGTCTAATCCTAGCACTAAACTAACCAAGAAAGATTCCTTCTATAATTCATATAAGAGAGATGGGAGTATTTGAGAATCTTTGTTCTTTGCCATTTGCACATTTTAAGTTCTTTATTTAAGGAACAACATCTTCACGTAGGAAGTCGGAGGGCCTACCCCCTTCCCCAATCTAGATTCAATGGTATCCCTTAAAACATCATCTTCACGTAGGAAGTCGGAGGGCCTACCTCCTTCCCCAATCTAGATTCAATGATGCTTTTCAAAGTTTTTCCTTAAGATAACAATCATCTTCACGTAGGAAGTCGGAGGGCCTACCTCCTTCCCCAATCTAGATTCAATGATGAGATCTTGGAATTTATTTGGCTTTTTGGCTTTTTATGCACTCCCTTATACTAACTTATACTACTGGCACTTTGAGAATCTTTAAAGGTTAATGCACCACTAAGATTAAAACGCGTTTCCTTAAAATACCTATTCATACATTTACTCAAGGGAAGCAACTTTGTGTTTTTCTCATTGGAGAATTTTATTCACTTTAAAACAAGATGTGGGTATATCAAGAAGACTTAAAACACAAGAGTTTGCTTTCATGTACAAGAATCAACAAAATAAGAGGAGACAATGAAAGTTTTGTGTCATGATATTTTCAATAAAAATTAGCTACTTAACCATGCCTTTTACAATAAAACTATACAAAAGAATAAAGTTCAAGGGAGTTTGGAAACACTACGACTAAAGACACTTTATTAGGCTCCCCCCACACTTAGGAGAAGCATTGTCCTCAATGATTTAAAAGAAGAAGAAGAGAAAGAAGAAGATGGTGAAGAAAGAAGAGAAGTAGAGAAGAGTAGAGGAAGAGGAGAGCTCACAATTTTATTGAAGTCCATAAGGTAGACCTTGGAGGTGAAGGTGTTGCATCATGTATCGGAACATTTGATTGTTTTATTCATTTATTTGAGTGCCCCTTAGGACATCGTTTCTTAGCCCGATCATTTCAACACCTTGTCTTTGTTTCTCGGTGCATGTTCTTTGAACTTCGGTTTGCATCCATGCCCACCGTTCATCATTATGGTTTCCACCGGCTACTTGTTAATGGTGTAAGTTTGCACCTACCTCCTCTTCATCACCACCATCATCACCATCATTGTGTACCTGTGGGTTAGTGCCAACATAAAATTTTTCTACCACCTTCGGATTAGTAATATCTGAATTAGGTAGAATAATCAAGAAATTAGCATTATTGACTCGCCACTCATATTGGAAATTGTAAGAAGGGCCATGGATTCTAAAAAAAAAACATGGTAGTGAGGGTTTTTAAATATAGATAGTAGTTTCCCTCAATCCTATTTATCCCTTTGTTCACATTTACCTCAAATTTTCTAACAAATGAAAGTGATGATTCCACCTACCACTATATCATCTTTATATCCGGTTTTTTTCTAGCAATTGAAACAAGATAATAAATCAAATAATAGCAAATGTTAACATGGTGGTTATAAAGTATAACCTATAAACAACTCAACAGTCCTCATCATTTCTACCTTTTTTCTACCCCATATGGTGCAAGCAATAACCGTGTGAAGGTACCTAAGCACAGGGTTGTGAATTTATTCAACAACCTAATCACATGTTCATCTATTTCTAGTCTATCCAAAGCATTAACATCAGGGTACCTGCAAGGAGAGATAGTTCTAGAGATTAGAGAATTATACCTATTTCTTTGCTCGGAATCCTTGAATTGAATCCCATGATTCGGGTTGTTGATTGCTTCTTGCTTGCACCACTTTTGGAGGCGTCAATCTTCTCACCTTTCCTTTTTGATGCCATTGACCCTAGATTGGTTTGGTTGTGGGTGGATGAATGTTGGTGAAGTTTGGAGAGAATTACGGAAGAAGGATTATAGATGTTATTTGATTTGGATACGGGAAGAAAAAATAAAATAAAAATTTTTTTTTTTTTTTTTTGTGCTGATGGGTTGGCACGGCCGTGCCAACTCAGGCATGGGCCGTGCTAACTTTCTGGAAAAAGAGGGAAGAATTTCTTTTTTTTTTTTTTTTTTGGGTGGGTTTCTGGTCAATGGCTTCAAATCTTTTTCACTTTTTCGCATCATATTTGGACAAATACCTACAAAACAACAAAAAAAAACAAAAAAAAAGCAATAAAACTCATGGGTTGCCTCCCACGAAGCGCTCTTTTAGAGTCATTAGCTTGACGATTAGAAGGTTTCTCTACCCAATACCCAATCTTTCCCAAAGGGATAGTGGCATCAACCTGAGATTCTCTCCCAAATCACACATAGCTTTTTCAATGGTTTCACTCTCAATCACACAAGGGGTGGAAAAACTCTCAATCACTATGAGGTTAAGCTTAGCAAGCCTTTGAGGGACATGGATTTTGAGTTTATAAGGTGGTGAAACGATTGGCTTATCACTCTCTCCTATGACTTTCTCACCTTGTTGCTTTTCACTCTCTATCTCACCCTCAATTGTCTTAGTTTTCATAATGGGGTCCTCTAACTAATTACCGTCCCTAAGTTGAATAGCATTTATAAGGCCTTTGGGGTTGGCTTCAGTTTGACTTTGAAAGACATCGGAGGTTTGAGAGGAAGTAGCTACTTTTTGGGCTACTTGAGAGATTTGAGTTTCTAGCATTCTAGTGTGAGTAGCAATGGAGTCCACTTTAGATGTAAGCCTGACAAAAGAGTCATTCAAAGATCCAGTTTGATTTTTAAGTTCTTGAAATTGCTTGGATTGCTCCATAGCATGTTTTTCTAGTAAAATTTCCAAGCTGGATTTCTGAGGGACTCTTTCGTTGTTTGTACAAATGGGTGGTGTTGTTTGTTGTCCAAAGGTATAAAAATTTTGCTCGGGACTTTTAGCAACACGACCTAGTTGGCATTCAACATCAGTATGGTCAAATATTCCACAAAATTCACAAGGTGGTGAGACAAGAGCAGGTGTGACGACACTTACAGTTAATTTATCAAATTTTTGAAGAAGTGTGTCCACCTTAGCAGATAGATGATCAAGGGTAGAAACCTGGCACATACCTTCCTCTTTTTTAGAGGGTGGAGGAGTACCTTCAGTGATAACTCTCTCACTTGTCCACTGATAGTGGTTGTATGCCATGTTCTCGATCAAATCATAGGCTCCTGTGTAAGTTTTATTCATCAAAGCTCCACCTGCAGCTGCATCAACATTCATTTTTGTGGAAAATAAAAGACCATTATAAAAAGTGTGGATAAGAAGCCAATTCTCAAAACCATGATGGGGGCAAAGCCTAAGCATTTCTTTGAAACGCTCCCACGCATTGTAAAGAGATTCACCATCTTTTTGAGTGAATTGTGTGATTTGACTCCTTAATTGAGCAGTTTTACTATGGGGAAAGAACTGGGAAAGGAATGCCTTCCTCATTTGGTCCCATGAAATTATAGAACCAATTTTCAATGAATGAAACCAAGCACTAGCTCTATCCCTCAAAGAGAAAGGAAAGAGGTGCAGCCTTACGGCCTCTTGGTTTGCCTTCAAAGTTCCACTGAGTCTTAAAAAAGTTGAAACATGAAAATTCGGATCCTTAGTGGGTGATCCGAAAAATTGATTTTGCTGCACCAGGTAAATAAGTGCAGGCTTTATTTCAAATTTAATATCTTCAACCGTTGGGTACACAATAGCATCGTACGGCTCATCTGAAGATGTGATTGCATACTCTTTGAGAGCACGTTTCTCAGCCATATCGTTATTACTGTGTGTTTCTTTGAGCCATCCCTGAAATCAAAGCGGTTAAAGATAGAAAATAAAAAATAATAAAAATAAAAATAAAATAAAATAAAATAAGGAGAAATGGAGGGAGAGAGATTTTATATATAAATATATATATATATTTTTATTTTTTTATTTTTTATAGAGAGAGAGAGAGAGAGAGATAAATTTATAAAATATTTTATAAATATATATATATATAAGTATATATAAAAATAAAATAAAAAAATAAAAAGATAAGAAAAGGAAATAAAATATATTTTAAATATATATATATTATTATTATATATATATATATTATTATATATATATATATATATATTTTTTTTTTTTTATAGACTAACCACTATTAAAAAGTTAATCAAATTACAATAACTCCCCGGCAGCGGCGCCAAAAACTTGATGGGATAAAACCGCAAGTGCACGGTCTTACCGAAGTAGTATGAAAAGAGTATCGTTCCGACAGGGAGTTATGAATTCAATTAACTTTAGATAATGATTAGACTAAAGGTTTATAAGGTAGAAAGTTGTATTTTTATATATTAAAAAGAAAATAATAATAAAAGATAAAATCCTTGGGATTATTGGTTCATCCTAACGACAAGTTCTTCTCAAACCAAACTATTAAACTTATAACTTTATGTTAGACCTAATTTCTCAAGACAGTTTCTCTTTTGTTCCGCTAGCAACCAAGCCTATTTCGCTGACTTGATTACTATTAGATTTTGGTTCCTCTAACAACCAAGCCTATTTCGCTGACTTGATCATTATTAGTTCCCTTGAAGATCGAAACTGTATGTCTCAAAGATTGTAAAGATTATTTCGCTGCCCTTACAATCTTTGTCTAAATTCACTTGTTCGAATATCAAAGCTCCACTTTCGTTTTATGAATTGATATTTGAGATGATGGATAAACAATTATCAAACCCTCCACTTTCGTTTCCACAGTTTGATAATGGTTGATCCATGTTAAAGCGGTGAATTTAGATAAGGAATTAGGGTTACATAAGATTAAGGTTTAAAGCTTGGTTTGATTAGGATTATGTCATTAGACTTATCCAACAATCCCAAGACAAGAGAAGTCTACTCATTGACGTTCATTGTAGACAAGGAGAAGAAGAGAGAAAACATAAAAGTAAATAACAAAGAAAGTAAAATGAACTTTTATTAGAAAGACAATTGTCACATATTGTATTCCAAGAAAAGATGAATATTTGTGATGGCTAGCTACTCTATTTATAGTACACAATTGACTTAAAATCTAAGCAAGTATATTCCAAGAATATTCCTCGGTAGATTGTGCGCCAAAATAGAATAGCTTGGAGTCCAAGCAAAAGCAGCAAAAGGTCTTATGGAGGGTGGCACGGCCGTGCCAAGGCTAGCACGGGCCGTGTAACGCCCACTTTCGTTTAATCGTTATTTAATCGAGTTTAGGTGATTATATTATATTTATATAATATATGTATGATTTTGATATGTTTTGATAAATTGTGGTGATTTTGGTGATTTGATTATGATATGAGATTTATTTTATTGTTAAATAAAATAAAGATTTGAAAAATATTTAGTTGAGGGCTGTTTTGATATTTTAGATAGTTTTGGGGGAGAAAGTGAGATAAGATAAGTTATTAGAAAGAGGTATAAATAGGAGAAGACCTAATATTTTAGAAACTCATTGTACGTGAAAACTTTTGGAAAAGGGAGAAAAAGCTTAGAGAGGAGCAAGAGACCAAGAGGGCTGCGATTTTCTTCATAACCAGGTAAGGGTGGGACTAATAACTCAGTAGCATTAACCTCTGTAATTCTGATGATTAGTTGACGAAGTTAGGATTGATTTAGTGAAGTTTTGGAATTAGGTCAAAACCCTAAAATTTGAGAATAAACGGTAAAACTTGTTTAGATTGATGTAAGAATTGCCCTGTAACCTTAGAATATGTTTAGGATGAATTCTGGAACCAAAACCAAGCTTAGAACCATGTGAAACGTCCGAATTTTGTGATTTTAGGAAGCCTGGCCGTAGCGACATTCATCGCTCGCCACGGCGAGCTATGATCCTCGCCTCGCGAGTGATGAACTTCATCGCTCGCCACGCGAGCCCCTTTCCTTCGCCTCGCGAGTTGTTTGGTGCAACTCGCCATGGCGAGCAACCTTCCTCGCCTCGCGAGCTTAGGCAGAATGCATGTCATATGTTGTATTTTCGACTTTTTAGTTGGACCTTGAGTGCCTTTAAGTGCCTAGACATACCTAGAGATGATTAGGAATGGTTTTAGGACAGGATTGAACCCAGAACAACATCAGTTTGGGAGATTAGTGTTACTCGCCATGGCGAGTAAGTACTCTCGCCTCGCGAGTACAACCAGAATGTAGTTGCTTGAGTGTTTGGCGATCTGTGTCGCATGTGTTGATCAAGAGTGAACCCCTAATTGGTATTGAGACCTAGTGGAGACGTTTAATGCAGCCTGTAGAGTTGTTTAAGTTGTGCTGATATTAAATGGACATGAACTAATGTATTGTACATTCATGCAAGATATGAAAACTTGATAATGATGTAATTTATGTGCTATTGATATAATGATATCATTTTGTCTATGTGATCTGTTTATGCTACTTCCGTTGTTTAACTAAGTGCATAAGTATATGATGAAGTTTAGCTCCAAATTATTGGATGCATGTTGATAAGTCGATTACGTTGTTTTGTTCATATGTGTCCATGCATAGCATAACATTGAGCTTTGTCCTCACCACGAAAATTAGGAGCTTTGTCCTCCGCACGTTTTATAGGAGCTCTGTCCTCCGCACGATAAAAGTATATTAATACTTATGATGACGATTGGTACCACATGCATATATGGAGTCTAGGAGCATTGTCACATTGTCATGATTAAGATGCCTTGTTGATAATGATTGAATATGTGATTACGTGATACGTGCTTATTGATTATGTTATGTTATCCCTAATTAATCGATACATGGTTACGTGTTAAAAGTTTAGCAATTATGCAAAGTTAATTAATGAAATGACCATGTTGTTAACTTATGATTCTTAATTGCATTGTTTAATGTTAATCTGTTATGAAATCTCACCCCTTCTGTTTGAATGTTACCTCGACCGTGGGTAACGTGCAGGTGACCGAGCTTAGTGTGCTGTTCCGTCGTGAGTGGCCTTGCCTTCACTGTGTCTTCTAGGTCGCTCTGATACGTAACGGGATGGGGCTTTATGAATTATGCATGCTTCATTCTATTACGTGACTTTTATGCTATTTATGACTATGAACTGATTTCTTTTAAGAATTATGATGAGGCCTGCGTGCCAAAACCGATTTATGGATTACGAACTAAATTCCGCTGCAATGTTAAGAATATTATGTTAAATCATTATTTAACCGTCTTGGATTATGTTATATGTGATATCCCGTTGTTTATGATGCTACTCTGATAAATGCTATGTTTTTTAAAGAAATTTTGATGTTGGGAAAACGGGGTGTTACAGGCCGTGCCAGGCTTCTGACTTGTGGGAGATATATTTTGTTTCCCAATCTTCGTATTTTCGTGTCCAATTTGCTCCAAATCCCTTTCTTTTGCTCCAAGACTCAATCCATCCAATATTCTTCCCTGAAATATAATAAATTGCAATTTAAAGTAAACTATCCTAAAAAGGAAATAATACTAATATAAAATTATATAAAATCTAAATAAAACTAAACTAAAAAGCATATTAAAATAGCATATAAATGACTCATCAGTTAACCGTCTCACCTTCCTCAATTTTTCTCTTTTTATAAAGTATTTCTTTCAAAAATTTAGCATAGGTAGGCATTTGGGTTAAGACTTCGGTGAAAGGCATATCAATGTATATTTTGTTCATCATCTCTATGAACTTTTTAAATTGCTCATCTAGCTTAGATTTGGCAAACCTTTGTGGGAAGGGAATTTTTGGCTTAAAGGGAGGTGGTGTGTTTTCCTCAACTCGTCTTTCTGCCCTAGTTTCCCTAGATGGTGGTTCGCAGATCTCTTTCTCACTATCATTGGATTTGGTTCTCCTTATGGGGTCTTCGAGTGGCTTGCCACTCCTAAGTGTAACAACATTCATTTTGTTGGGGTGAACTACTTGGGAGAGCTGAGTTTCAGAAGTTTTGTTGTGAGAGGAGATGGAGTCTATCTTTGTTGTGAGAGTAGCAAGAGAGTTTCTCAAAAGTCTAGTTTGGTCCTTAAGCTCTTGGAGTTGTTCGGATTGTTTAAGAAAATAGTTTTCCATTAAAAGTTCAATGTGAGATTTTTGAACAACTCTTTGGCCATTCTGAACAAAGTTTAACTGCTCAATACTACTTAGTTTGCAATCGATGCTAGAGTGACTAGATAGGCCACATGCTTCACATGGAGGTGAGAAGGTAGGTGTGATAACACAAGTACTCATGCGATCAAGTCTTTGAGATAATGCATTCACCCTGGTAGATAGATAGTCAAAGCAAGAGGTTTCGTCCATACCTGCCTCTTTTTTAGAGGGTGAAGGATTGATGATTGCTTTCTCTTCCGTCCATTGAAAAAGGTTTAGAGCCATGTCCTCAATCAAGGCATAAGCTGTTGTGAAATCTTTGTTCATTAGGGCACCACCTGCAGCTGCATCAACAGTTAATTTAGTGTTAGATGTTAGACCGTTATAAAAGGTGTGGATGATTAACCATTTCTCCAAACCGTGATGGGGACAACGTCTAAGTATTTCTTTAAAATGCTCCCACACATCGAAAAGAGATTCCCCGTTTTTTTGAGTAAATTGGTAAAGCTTTCCCCTAAGTTGGGCGGTTTTTGATGGGGAAAGAAGCGGCAAAGGAATTCTCATCTCAGCTAGTCCCATGAAGTGATGGAACCTGGCTTTAAAGAATTGAACCAATTGTTTGCCCTATCTTTTAGAGAAAAAGGGAAGAGATGTAGCCTAACGGCTTCTTGGTCGTCTTTGCAAGTTACACTAAGTCTCCAAAAGTTTGAGATATGTAAATTTGGATCTTCAGAGGGCGATCCAGAAAACTGGTTTTGTTGTACCAGAATTAGTAGCGCAGGTTTTATTTTGAAGTTGCTACCTTCAACCGTTGGGTAAACTATAATAGTGCATGGCTCATCCGAAGAAGGGATCAAATACTCCTTAAGAGTGCGTTCCTCAGCCATGTTATCTACTATTTTTATGCTACCCAAGAAGTCAGGTGTAGGAAAAGAAAGAAAGAAGAAGGGAAGAAGAGGGGGAGAGAAAAGAGTTCTAATCACAAAGAAAGAGTTAATCAAATTAGTTTACTCCCCGGCAGCGGCGCCAAAAACATGATGAGATAAAACCGCAAGTGCACGGTCTTACCGAAGTAGTATTTAAAGAGTATCGTTCCAACAGGTAGTAGTTTAATTCAATTAACCTTTAGAGATGATTAGAAGAGAATAGAATTGTAAGTTGGGGGTTTTCAAACGGTTGAAAATTAATATAATAAAAAAGGAGCCTTGGGATCGTTGGTTTCATCTAAATAACAAGTCCTTTTCAAACCAAAACTATAAGCTTATAATGTTATGTTTAGACCTAATTTCTCAAGACAGATTCTCTTATGTTCCTCTAGCAACCAAGCCTATTTCGCTGACTTGATTACTATCAGATTTTGGTTCCTCTAACAGCCAAGCCTATTTCGCTGACTTGATTGTTATTAGTTCCCTTGAAGATCGAAACTATATGTCTCAAAGATTGCAAAGCCTATTTCGCTGACTTTGCAATCCTTGTCTGAATTCACTTGTTTGAATATCAAAGCTCCACTTTCGTTTTATGAATTGTATTTCGAATAATGGATAAACAATTATCAAACCCTCCACTTTCGTTTCCACAGTTTGATAATGGTTGATCCATGTTAAGACGATGAATTCATATAAGAAATTAGGGTTACATAAGATTAAGGCTTAGAGTTTGGTTTGATTAGAATTATGTCATTTAGACTTATCCAACAATCCCAAGACAAGGAGAAGTCTACTCACTCATGTTCATCGTAGACATGGGGGAGAAGAGAGAAAGCATAAAAGTAAATGACAAGAAAATAAAGGAAAAAAAAGAACTTTAATTAGAAAAGCAATTGTCACTTATTGAATTCCAAGTAAAGATGAATATTTGTGATGGATGGTGTTAGTCAATATTTGTGAAAATATGATCTTTTAATGCAGTCAAGGGTTTGACCCAAAATTGGGGCGTAGCTTTGTGAAGAAATCTATCGACAAATACATAAGTACCTCAGCGGCAATCGAAGAAGCTGTTTTAGTTCGACGGATGAAAGAAGCTGTAGACGCGCCTTCAAGTCTGGTAGATAGGACCAAGCGGTTAGCAAACGGCTAGTTTTCGAACGGCTAAATTTCGATTTTTGAATCGAAAGGATGTGATTAGGTAGTTATAGGACTATCTTTATAAATAGTAGTTTTTCTTAGGAAAAATGGGTCACAATTTAGTCATACTAAAAACTTACACTCAATACTGTCCCTAGTGGAACCTTTTGTGCTTTTAACTTTGAGAAATTTTTTCAAATTCTAAAGTTTTTTATTGGTCTGCATTGTGTATGCGTTTAAGGAATAACAAAGTACTTCCTGAAATGACGCGTCCTTCTCTAGTTTCTGGCACAACAGCAGCAAACACTGCTTCTACTTCAGGAACAGCGACCAATCAATCAATTCCGATAGGGTCTACGCAACTTAGCCAGAATAGCAATATGGCTAACGTGTTAGAGCCCGTAGAGACCATACTTGAAGAAAACATAATCTCACAAACGTCACAGGCCAGTACGTCGAATGCGATAGCCAATAATACTTCAAGAAGTATCCCGGCGACTACGACGGCCGCTCAGACTACCTAGTCTGCGGGAAATATGTTCTCTCAAAGGTCTCTCAATTTGGGAAACAATGGAAGAGGGTCTTATGGTATCCCAACTTCTTCGACCCAAACTTCACACACTACCACGATCATACCACCCTTTTCTAACCAAGGGGAAAATGTCTCGTTTGGTAGATCCCAACAAACGTTTATCCCATTCGGTTCGCCTCAACAATCGTTGACCAACGCTTCGATGAATGCGTTAAGGCAAACCATGGCAGAGACTAACCATGATATGGTTAATATGGTGACACAACAAGTTGCGATTGTTATTAGTCCTTTGATTCAGGAGACGAATAGCAGTTACCAAGCCCTGTCACAACATATGGGGCGGATAGCGGATTTTCTGGGCGCACCCAAAGTGCGCGTTACGCCGGCTACGCGAAATGCGAATGTCAGGCCAAGAGAAGCACCCTTCAAAGAACAGGTTAATCAAGTGCTCGAAAACCAGGTGCAAAACGAGCAGCCTGAAGCACCAGAAGAACCCGTTAGAATTCCTGTAGTGGTGAATAGAAACCAGAATGCTGACCAAGTGGTTATGCAGGCCCGTCGAAAAAATTATGGAGGCCATAATAACATAGCCGATATAGTCGAAGCATTGATGGCTCAAAACGGTTTCAACCCTAGGATACACCGTCCGAATTTTGTGTCTGCGTTGGCTGATTTCGTTTTAGAAACGGAGATGCCAAGAAACCATAAAATCCCCAAATTCACCAAATTTGCTGGGGAAACGAATGAGTCCACTGTTGAGCATGTTGCTCGATATATTATGGAGGCCGGTGATTTGGAAAATAATGAGAATCTGAAACTGAAATATTTCCCAAGTTCTCTGACAAAGAATGCATTCACATGGTTTTCAACATTGCCTCCACACTCCATAGTTAGTTGGAATCAATTAGAAAAAGCGTTTCATGAGCAGTTTTACATGGGCCAGTCTAAGATTAGTTTGAAAGAATTGGCCAGTGTTAGGCGGAAAACGCATGAGTCGATAGATGATTATCTAAACAAATTTCGACTCCTCAAAGCCCGATGTTTCACCGCCGTGCCAGAACACGAATTGGTTGAAATGGCTGCAGGTGGCTTAGATTATTCTGTTCGGAAGAAATTAGATACACAATATCTTAGGGACATGGCGCAATTAGCAGATAGAGTCCGCCAAGTGGAAAGACTCAAGGCTGAAAAAGCCAGAACAAATAGGTTCCCCAAGAAAGAAAAAGTTGCTTATATCGATACTGGGGATAGTGAACCATAATTCGATTGGGGTCCCTATTCTGTAGAGGATAGCGAAATAAATCTCGCAGAATGAAAGGATGGGCCGCCTTACATTTGCAAATTATTGAGGCCATCAAACGGAAAAAACGTAGAAGAGCCCAAAAATGACAAATATCCCCCAAAAACTTATACTTTTGATGTATCTAAATGTGAAGAAATATTTGATCTTTTAGTCACTGATGGCATAATTTTACTGTCAGATAATATGAAACTCCCTCCTCTAGATCAGAGGAAGAAAAGGGGTTTTTGTAAATTTCATGGTTTTTTGGGCCATAACTTATCCCGTTGTACTCGTTTCAGGGATTCTGTGCAGAAGGCTCTCGATGAAGGAAGACTGAAATTCGAAGAAAAGGCTAAAGCAACAAACAAGCCTGATGTCGAATCTTCCAAAAAGGCCGAGTCTGTAACACCCCGTTTTCCCAACATAAAAATTTCGCATAAATAATCAGAGTTTTTCAACATAAACGGAATGTCACATTCTTTTCTTAAAATCATAAACTGAATAAATAATTATTTATCCTTTAAAATTCAAATACAAGATCTTTAAGTCTTCGCAGCGGAATTTATTTCAATTACTAAAACAGTCTTTGGCACGAAGGCCTCTTCATAAATGTCTCATAAAAATCCAATCTAAAAACATAGTCATAAATCTTCTAAAACAATACGTAAGGAATAGAAAAGCAATAACAAAGTTCCCATCCCGTTACGTATCAGAGCACCTAGGACACAAGAGAGAGAAAGCTCACACGACATCAACTATTCTTGGTTACCTGTTAGTTACCCATGGTGGGCAAACAGAAGGGGTGAGATTTCACAAACAATAATATTAAGCATATAATTCATCAATTACATTTAACAACATAAGCATCATCAATCATATTTAACAACTCATAGACAACATCATGTAATCATCATAATATTCATCATAGATAATAATATATCATAATTCACTTCTTTAATAGTTCATATAAAGAATCATAGCTTTAAACAATTTCATGATTTAACAACTTAACAACTCGACAACTTGATAACTTGACAACTTGACAACTTAACCTCTTGACTATGCAACTTAATCTTCTAATCATGCATGTGGTACCAATCTTTGAGCGTAAATAGGCTCCTAGGGCATCAAGCCCTCAACTTTATTTGAGCGTAAAAAGGCTCCTAGGGCATCAAGCCCTCAACTTAATTGAGCAAAGGCTCCAGGGCATCAAGCCCCCAACAATGAAATGCTAATGCATGGACTCGACCTCGTAATATCTTAAATCGACAACCTCTTATATAATCCAATAATTTGGAACTTCATCATCTTAATCAACTTAGACCGACTCATGCAGCTTAGTTAAATAACAACAGCAACACAACAGTATACAAAAACAGCATGACATAATATATCAAATGCAAGTCAACAACGTCTCAATTATTCACATATAATTCAAGTAATGCATATACAATTATATCACAATATAACAACATCAAATAATAATCAACATCCTAAAACATCATATATACATATAACACTTCATCAATCATGTACAATATCGTATTCACAAACATATACATACATATACTAATTCATCAATCATAATCAATTATTCACTGTGACCTACGTTCAGTAATTTGACCATAACTCAAATTCTATAACTCCTTTTGAAGTCAAACCAACGGCATTAGAAAGCTAACATTCATACCTACAACCTTTGTGTTTGCACCTAAGACCAATTCTGTACCAATCAATACCAGTTTTCATTTCAAATTCGGACAAAGTTGTGCTGAAATTCATAAAAATACACTGTGACCTACGTGCAGTAATTTGACCATAACTCATAAACTAAAAATCATTTTCAAGTCAAACTGACGCCACTAGAAAGCTAACACAAGTATCTACAACTTTCATGTTTACACCAAAGGCTAATTCAAAACAGAAACGTGTGAAAAAGACGCAAGAACATGAAACACGACATGCTGTCAGAGAGCAACTCGGGAAAAAACACACTTTTCACCCCAAAATCCCAATTTTAACTTCCCTATGCCCAAATTTGATCCCAAAGTTTGTCTAAACATTTATATACATCAAAAGAGACTCAAAACCATATAAAACTTGACCCAAAACATTATTTTAGAAAATCATCAAATAATCACTTTTAACCCTAATTCCCAAATTCTCAAAAACTAAACCTACAACATGTTAAATACAATTTTCGGAATCATAGACTCAAGATTATTGAATGTTAGTCCCACCCTTACCTTATAGATGAAAATCGCAGCACTCCTAGGTCTTCTCCCTCCTCTCGGCTTTTTCTCCCTTTTCTCCAAAATTGATCGTACGTTATGTTTTTTCTAAACTAGGTTTCTCCTATTTATAACCCTTTTTCTATTTTATCTTATTTCTCTTTCTCCCCCAAAACTCTCTAAAATCTCATAACAAACTCTCAACTCAATCTTATTTCTATTTTCAAATCTTAATTTATTAAATAACAACATAAGCCACTTAATAAATCACATAATCAAATAAATATATTTTAAACTCTTCTTAATAAATTTTAAACTCAATTAAATAATTAAATAAATCAAATAATTTAAAGAGGGCGTTACAGAGTCCATGTACGCTGAAGTGGTGGGGATAAACATGGTGGATGTTGCAGCACCCAGCGATGGCAAACTGTTATCGAGAGAGGCTGTATCTGATGACACTGAAATGGTTACTGAAGGCCATGTCCAAAATGCCAGCTTGGTTACTGAGGACCAACTCCAAAAGGATGTCGAAAGGGCGTATCCTAAAGCTGAAGAAGATCTAATTGATTTTCTGAATCACTGTGAAATTTCAAACACCAAAGTCATACTCTGTCCAAGATGTAGCGCAGTCTTCGATAAGGAAGCCGCTAAAGGAATAGAGAGCGCTCGGCCACAGGTAAAGTGGAAAGGGAAGAAGAAGGATAACCGCCCTAAATTTAATTTTAATAAATGGGGTGTCCTATATAAAGACCATGCTGCCGGAAATTCTCAAAAGAGGAATTGGAGAGGAACTTTTAATCCATCTGCAAACTCTCCCACAGACACTTGGGTCTTTTCGGGAGGAAGAAAGTCTGGCTATTCTGCCCCTCCAACCAAATGGGTGAAGAGGAAAGTTCCTGCTCCTCGACTTGACGTGCCAGAAATGCCTACCAGGTATTCTTATAATAATAATTACAAAGGTAAGCAACCTATGTGTTATACCCTGATTTTGGACCTAAAAATACTCGTTCAAATTTCTTTTTTAACACTGATATTAGTCAATTCTCTGTTATTTTGCTCTGAACCTTTACTCTTTTTTTCATCTGCATATTTTAATGTCTCTGTCTCAAAGTATGTTCAATCATGATTTTCTTGCATAAAGCTATCCAAAGTGTTTTCCTTGCATTACAAGTCATTTAAGCACTCTCTGAAATGTCGCATTACTTTTCTTGCATTTTATTTCAAAAAATCATGCAAAAGGGTATTTTGGTCATTTCCTGCAGTGGAACCCATTTTTGTCCCTGTATTTGTCTCTAAGTCTTCTTCAACTCGTCTGTACAAATCATCGTTAATTCTTTGTTAAAAATCATTTCAAAATCGCATCTGAGTCAATTTGGGTCAGTTTAGTCCCTAGGGGCATTTTGGTCTTTTCCTGTCAAAATTTCGGCAGGGAGGTATTTTAAAATACCTCATGTCGGTAATTTGTTCGTTTTAGTCCGTTTGTTGATTTTATTTTTCGTTTCACTTTACTTTTTTACCAATTACCAATTTTAATTCAATTTTATTTTTAATTACATTTTAGTCCATCAAACAATTTCCAGAATTGCATTTTAGTCCAAAACAGTTTAAAAATTACATTTTAGTCCTTTTTTATTATTACAGTCCAATCCTTCATTTTTTCCTTTTTGCAGAGAGGTCCCTAAGTCCAGTCCAGGTGTCATCACCCCATTGGGTCTCAAATTACACATGGCAGTCTATAAATAGCTTTATTCTGCACAGATCCACACATTGATTGACACATCACAAACAGATCTTTTTTTCTCTCTCCATTCAGTTACAAATCAAAACAGAGAAATCATAGAAAATCATCAAGAACATTCACATAAACCCTAACAAAAA
Organism: Medicago truncatula; assembly: GCF_003473485.1. Classification (NCBI taxonomy): domain Eukaryota; kingdom Viridiplantae; phylum Streptophyta; class Magnoliopsida; order Fabales; family Fabaceae; genus Medicago; species Medicago truncatula. The sequence continues at coordinate 26,677,941 of NC_053043.1, read as the reverse complement.
TCATCACAAATTCATCAAATTCATCATTCTTTTTGTGCGATTCTCAGAGATTCTTCACGAATCTTCATCACTGAACCGTTTTCTGCTCCGCAATTCAAGTGCGAATTCGCCACCGAAAGCGGCGAATCCGAGCACGATCACGGAGAAGAGGAAAAAAAGCAACAAAACCGAATCTAGCAGCAAAACCGAATCCAGTGCCAAATCCAGCAACAAATCCGCGCTAAGAACCACCAAAATCAACAAAGTCCGAACCAAATCACCAAGAACATCACCAAATAACAAGCACAGATTCGGTCAAAGAGTCACGAGAAGAAGAAGAGAAAGAAGGAAGGAATATTCCGGATCTGGAAGAAAGCAAAGCTCTCTCGCTTGCTCCACAACACATCACAAATAGGTAACAATCTCTTCTTTCCTCTTTCCTCCTTTTGAATTCAAAAAATTTCCGAATCTTTGAAGTTAGATCTACTCCGATTGGGACTTTTTTTTCAAAAAAATAAGTTCAGATTCGTAAATAGCATAAAAAAGGATATCTAAAAATGTAAGAATTTTCGAAAACGGAGAAGTTTGCTCAACTCCGGCGGCGGCGCCGCCGCCCTTGGGTGGCCGGCCACCGCGCTGGAGGAACAAACCTCACCGGAGAAGATGAAGATCTTCCTCCATTTCCAGAAACCGGCGCGGGTGAGGGAAGAGAGAAGTGAGAGCTTCTCTCACTCTAGTGAGAGAAGAGAGAGAAGGAGAGGAAGAAAATAAAAAAAACCGGAGTTCCCCCCGTTTTAAAGCCAGTGAACCGGACCGGTTCAAGACCGGTCCAACCCCCTTTGTTCCTGGCCGTTGGATCTAGGGTTTCCCTCCGTGGATCAATCCAACGCCTCCTGTGTAATCTGTTTTTTTGTGTGTTTGGGCTTTGGGTTTGGGCTTAATTTTCTGCACGTTTCTTGTTTTTTTCTTGCTACCTACACCCTACTTTTCTGCTAATTGAACCCCTGTTTGCTCATTTTTTTTCTCTAAAAATTCCAAAAAAAATGTTATATGTTTCTTAATACATTTTAACACTTTTGTGATATTTTCCAGTGGTTTAAAAAATGATAAAAATGTGTGTGTTATTTTTTCTTGATTAATTTTGTGTGTGATCTAAGTTTGTGTATTTTTGTGGTATATTTTCTCATAAAATGTTGGCATGTAATGTGGATGATTGGTGTGTAATTTCATGATGAATATGTTGCTGATCATGTATATATCTCGCTGATTGTGGATGTAGATTTTCATGTCTCTCTTGTTTTGCAAGCAATGTGTGTTTTTATCAAGAAATAAAGTGCAAAATATCTTTAAAAAATGTGTCATGATTCTTGGCTTGAATATGTCCAATTTGTTCCCACATTATAGCTCAAAATCAAACCCCTTTAACATTGCTATAATGAGGGGATTATAGGTCATACGCATTGTCTAAGGGTCATAACCAATTTTGGGTATATTTTGCCACTTTATTTCATTTCATTACCCTTTTTCCTCTCTTGCTATTCTATTCAATTTTGTTTACCTTTCTACTATTTTTATGCTTTATGATACTAACCATTTCATCTCACATTTCATTCATCCCATAGTTTTGGCATCATTTTTTCTATTCATTTTTATATCAATTGGGTTTGTAATAATCTTAGATAGATTAGTTCCTTTTAAAATTCTTCACAAAGACCATAGCATGTATCTAGGACAATGTAAAGGACTATGGACATTATAAGGGATGTACACCGACACAAGCACCGACACGCACACACGTTGCATGATTACCGCTTAGATGTATGCTTAGGTTTTACGACGCTTAGAAAAAAATCATTTTTCAAAAATACGAATAACCTCACTTGAAAACTTTTTTTCTAAAAAAGGAGTCAAAACTCCTCATTTCCCTTTTGTTTTCTTAAGAAAAATCCCAATGAATTTTAATCATACTTAGACTTTATTTTACAAAATAACTACTCCCACCTCACATTTTCCAAATCTCATGCTCTTGAGGCCTCTCATCTCTATTCTTCAAAAATTCTTTTTTAAAACTTAAAATCAACCAACAAAAACAAAAACCTTTTTGAGAACGAACTACGTTTGGTTTTGATCCCTTAAAAGGGTACGTAGGCAATGAGTTAAAACTCCTCCAAGCCAAATAAAAATAAGATCTCAATCATCTTCTCTCCCCCATTCTTCAGTCAAATAAAACTTCTTTTCTTTCAATAAGTAGGCTATAAAAATAAAGCGTAGAAATAAACTTAGGAGAACGGTTCTTATGGAATACCATAATCGTTCCGGGTGCCTAACACCTTCCCGTAGCGAAAACGACCCCCGAACTTCGAATCTAAGGGTTTTTTCTCAATTTTGCCCTTCCCAAGAAAAAATAGAGAATATCAAAGATTGAAAGGTTCAAGCCTAATTTATGACTTGACACCCGAAAATCGCGATAACAGAAATGGCGACTTCACTGGGGACTTTTTTTTAGCGGGTCACGCCTAGTTTTCCTTAGTTTATATTCACGCTTTGTTTTATTGCTTACATATGTGAATACTTGTTTATTTTTCATTTGACGTGTGGGGTGAAAATATCAAAAGTCCTATACCCGGGCTGAGTGAACTTATGATTAGGTAGAGATATAATCGACAATTCGATCCGAGGGTTGCCTCGTGTATTGGGTTATGCGATCAATCTCACATAGCTGAGGCATTTTGGAAGTAATATTGTCGGTGTGTGTTGTCATGCTTAGGCACTTTGCTTTCAATTGTTCGACGATGCTATGGACCGTAGTTACCAAACCCATCCCTGGCCTTTTTAGGACGTAGTGCGGTGGCTAAACCGAGTGTTGTCTCGAGTTTTAGTCGTCACGCGATACTACACTCAAACTAGACCTTCTTTCGAATAAACATGGAACGGACGTTGTCCCGTGCTACCATGATATACGAAAGAGAGGTTGCAGTTTGGGAACTTGATTAGAACCTTGGTTACTATTATCCTAAACTTTAGTTTACCGGGCACCGTGTCCGCCCATGGCTCCTTGACTTTTAATCTCAACCCTCCATGTTTTCTCTGTAATCGAAAAAACAATCATGCATACATGCATTCATGCATAAATTTTTTTCTCATACATTCATCGAAGGATTGGACAAATTAAAAAAACTTTGTAAACATTACAGGTATGAAGAAGACTAAATCCTACAAGTTCAAGGAGGTCGATTTGGTTAGTTTGAGAGAGTTGGCACTCAAGGTGAAGAATCAAACAGGTTTCCGACTCCGGTATGGTGGTTTGCTTACTATTCTCCGGACTAATGTTGAAGAGAAGCTCGTGCACACTCTAGTGCAATTCTATGACCCGAGTTTCCGCTGCTTCACTTTCCCGGATTTCCAACTGGTCCCTACTCTTGAGGCTTATTCCCACTTATTGGATTCACCTATAGCCGAGAAGACGCCTTTCACCGGTCCCGGGGCTTCTCTTACTCCTCTGGTTATTGCTAAGGATCTCTATCTCAAGACTTCTGATGTCTCCAAGCATCTTACTACCAAGTCTCACATCCGAGGGTTCACTTCCAAGTACCTACTTGAGCAAGCCAATCTCAAAACTACTTGTCAGGACGCACTCGAGGCTATTCTTGCATTGCTTGTCTATGGGCTCATTCTCTTCCCGAATCTCGACAACTTTGTGGACATGAATGCTATTGAGATCTTTCATTCCAGGAATCCGGTTCCCACCTTGCTAGCTGACACTTACCATGCTATCCATGACCGGACTCTCAAAGGTCGTGGGTATATCCTTTGTTGCGTGCCTCTCCTATATAGGTGGTTTATTTCTCACCTTCCGAGCTCCTTCCATGACAACTCGGAGGATTGGTCCTACTCACAGCGGATGATGGCTCTCTCTCCTAACGAGGTGGTCTGGATCACTCCCGCCGCTCAGGTTAAGGAGATTATTACTGGTTGTGGAGACTTTCTCAATGTACCTCTTCTTGGTACCCGTGGGGGAATCAACTACAATCCGGAGCTTGCTATGAGACAGTTTGGGTTCCCTATGAAGACAAAGCCCATCAATCTTGCTACATCTCCGGAGTTCTTCTATTATTCGAACGCCCCCACCGGACAAAGGGAGGCTTTCGCAAGGGCTTGGTCCAAGGTCCGTAGGAAAGATGTGAAGCATTTGGGTGTTAGATCTGGTATTGCTTATGAGGCCTATACTCAGTGGGTAATAAACCGAGCCGAAGAGATTGGTATGCCATACCCCGCTATGAGACATGTGGCTGCATCTACTCCATCTATACCTTTACCTCTACCTCCCACTACTCAGGAGATGTATCAGGAGCATCTGGCCATGGAAAGTCGTGAGAAATAAATGTGGAAGGCCCGATACAATGAGGCTGAGAATCTAATCATGACTTTGGATGGTAAGGATGAGCAGAAGACTCATGAGAACCTAATGTTGAAGAAGGAATTGGTTAAGGTCCGAAGGGAACTTGAAGAAAAGGATGAGCTACTCATGCGAGACTCCAAGAGAGCTAGAGGACGACGCAACTTCTATGCTAGATATTGCGGTTCGGATTCGGAGTCTGAGTCTGAGGATCATCCCACCACTTCCTATGCTTGAGAGTTTTATTTGTTTATATTTCAAAAGTCTTCCCTTGGCTTAGTATTTCAAAGGGATTCATCTTGTAAACGCTTCGTTTTGCTTTGCTTGTTTAGATATTGTTTACAAAACTCCTAATTTGTCTAAAAATCCTTCGATGTCCAAAAACAACTTTTGCATTTGCATTTGTACATATCATGCATCATGTGCATCATTCATCAAGCCACAAAAGATTTACAAGTGCTCACTGCCTCCTGGTTCTTCTGCCACAGAGATTGAAAGGTGGCTCGTGCTCGGAAAGTTTACGAACCAGACAGAATACACCGGACAAGACTCTACAGAAAGAAGAATTCGGCAGCCATGGAAGAAGAGAACGCTCAGCTCCGTACCGAGTTAGCCGCTCTAAGGGAAGAATTGGCTAAAGCTAATGATGTCATGACTGCTCTGCTAGCCGCTCAAGAACAATCAGCTACGGCTATCCCTATAGCCACAGCTGTACCGGTGACTACAAGCACGCTCCCAACCGCATCTGCAGACGCTCGCTTTGCTATGCCAGCTGGGTTTCCGTATGGGCTTCCACCATTCTTCACTCCCAGTACTGCAGCGGGCACTTCGGGCACTGCTAACAATGTTCTGATCCCTGCAACAAATGCTGTCTCCATCAATGCTGCTTTGCCACAAACAACGGCAGCTGTCACCGAGCCTCTTGTGCATACCATGCCTCAAGGTGTTAACATCAACACACAGCACGGAAGCATCCCCGTAACCAAAACTATGGAAGAGATGATGGAGGAACTTGCTAAAGAACTCCGTCATGAAATCAAAGCCAATCGAGGGAATGCGGATTCTTTCAAAACTCAAGATCTCTGCTTGGTGTCAAAAGTGGATGTCCCTAAGAAGTTCAAAATCCCGGATTTCGACCGGTACAACGGGCTAACTTGTCCCCAGAACCACATCATCAAATACGTCCGAAAGATGGGCAATTACAAAGACAATGATTCCCTTATGATCCACTGCTTTCAGGATAGTTTGATGGAAGATGCTGCAGAGTGGTATACTAGTTTGAGCAAAAATGACATCCATACCTTTGATGAATTAGCCGCTGCTTTCAAGAGCCACTATGGGTTTAACACCCGATTGAAGCCGAACAGGGAATTCCTCAGATCTCTCTCCCAGAAGAAGGAGGAAAGCTTCCGTGAATACGCACAGAGATGGAGGGGGGCAGCTGCTCGCATTACTCCCGCTCTTGATGAAGAAGAAATGACCCAGACATTCTTAAAGACCTTGAAGAAGGATTATGTTGAGAGAATGATCATTGCTGCCCCGAATAACTTTTCGGAGATGGTCACCATGGGAACTCGTCTGGAGGAAGCCGTCAGGGATGGAATCATTGTGTTTGAGAAAGTTGAATCCTCTGTGAATGCATCGAAGAGGTATGGTAATGGACACCACAAGAAGAAAGAAACGGAAGTAGGGATGGTGTCAGCTGGAGCCGGTCAATCCATGGCTACTGTTGCTCCTATCAATGCAGCCCAAATGCCTCCGTCGTACCCATATGTGCCGTATTCTCAGCATCCTTTCTTTCCGCCATTTTATCATCAGTACCCTCTGCCCCCGGGTCAACCTCAAGTACCCGTTAATGCAATCGCTCAACAGATGAAACAACAGTTGCCAGTTCAACAACAACAACAAAATCAGCAAGCTAGACCTACTTTCCCTCCGATACCGATGTTATATGCTGAGTTGCTTCCAACTTTACTCCATAGAGGGCATTGTACAACTAGACAGGGCAAGCCCCCACCTGATCCGTTGCCTCCAAGGTTCAGGTCCGATCTCAAATGTGATTTTCATCAAGGCGCCCTGGGTCATGATGTCGAGGGATGCTATGCTTTGAAGTATATCGTGAAGAAGCTCATTGATCAAGGAAAGCTGACTTTTGAGAATAATGTCCCACATATCCTCGACAATCCTCTTCCAAATCATGCCGCTGTGAATATGATCGAAGTATGTGAGGAAGCTCCTAGACTTGATGTCCGTAACGTCGTAACTCCTCTGGTGCCTCTACACATCAAGCTGTGCAAAGCTTCTCTGTTCAGCCATGATCATGCCAAGTGTCTAGGATGCCTTCGTAATCCTTTTTTGGGTTGCTATACTGTTCAAGATGACATCCAAAGCTTGATGAATGATAATTTTTTGACTGTTAGTGACGTCTGCGTGATTGTGCCAGTTTTTCACGATCCGCCTGTCAAGAGTATACCTTTGAAGAAGAATGCTGAGCCTTTGGTGATAAGGTTGCCCGGACCGGTACCGTATGCTTCAGATAGGGCTATCCCGTACAAATACAATGCTACCATAATTGAAAACGGAGTAGAAGTGCCTCTGGTGTCCTTGGCTGTGGTGAACAATACTGCCGAAGGAACTTCAGCAGCCCTAAGAAGCGGAAGAGTCCGTCCACCATTGTTTCAAAAGAAGGCAGCTACGCCTACCGTGCCACCCATTGACAATCCAACCCCGACTGATGTTTCTCCCGTTAACAGAGACGCGGGCCAACCAGGCTGGTCTATAGAGGATTCTAATCTGGACGAGATTTTGAGGTTAATCAAAAGAAGTGATTATAAGATTGTGGATCAGCTGTTGCAAACTCCGTCGAAGATATCCATTTTGTCTCTACTCCTGAGTTCCGCTGCCCACAGAGATACCCTTTTGAAAGTATTGGAGCAAGCTTATGTGGATCATGAAGTCACTGTGGATCACTTTGGTAGCATAGTGGGGAACATTACCGCCTGCAGCAACCTGTGGTTCAGTGAAGATGAATTGCCCGAAGCAGGAAAGCATCATAATCTGGCCTTGCATATCTCTGTGAATTGCAAGTCCGACATGATCTCAAATGTGTTAGTAGACACTGGCTCATCTTTGAACGTGATGCCCAAGTCAACGCTGGATCAGCTGAGTTATCGGGGAACTCCTTTGAGGAGGAGCACTTTTCTGGTCAAAGCCTTTGATGGAACCCGCAAGAGCGTTCTCGGGGAGATAGACATGCCAATAACTATCGGCCCCGAAACCTTTCTAATCACCTTTCAGGTCATGGATATCAATGCCTCTTACAGCTGTCTCTTGGGGAGACCATGGATACACGACGCAGGAGCAGTGACCTCTACTTTGCACCAAAAGTTGAAATTTGCAAAAAGTGGAAAGCTTGTTACCATTCATGGAGAGGAAGCATACCTGGTTAGCCAGCTATCATCTTTCTCTTGCATAGAAGCAGGGTCTGCAGAGGGGACCGCTTTTCAAGGATTAACTGTCGAAGGTACGGAGCCCAAGAGGGATGGAACTGCAATGGCTTCTTTGAAGGATGCACAGAGAGCCGTCCAAGAGGGTCAAGCTGCCGGCTGGGGCAAGTTAATACAGCTTCGTGAGAACAAGCATAAGGAAGGTCTTGGCTTCTCCCCAACTTCAGGAGTTTCCACCGGGGCATTCTGTAGTGCTGGGTTTGTCAACGCAATCACAGAAGAAGCAACTGGATTTGGCCCGAGGCCTGTATTTGTTACACCAGGAGGCTTTGCGAGAGATTGGGATGCCATTGACATTCCCTCAATCATGCATGTTTCTGAGTAATATACCTTGTTGCTTAAGTATCTTGTTTTTTCAAAATAACAATCCTCTCGCTCTGCCCAAAGCGAGAGTGATATTTTCTGTAAGGGCATGTTTGTTTCGGCATTGCCGTTGATTAATAAAAATTTTGTCGTTTCTTCCACGACTGCTTTTTTAGTGCTTTTTCCCTTGGAAATAATGGTAATGCCAGAAAAAACCAAAACATCTGTATTTTCTTATTAATTTCAAAAATCTGCATAAAAAAACCTCCTTCTAAAATCATCCAATCATTTTACGCAGATTGAACTATAATAAACCCGTTGGGCACAGTAATCCTGCATTCCCTCCGAATTTTGAGTTCCCAGTGTATGAAGCCGAAGATGAGGAAGGTGATGACATACCATATGAGATCACTCGGTTACTTGAGCAAGAAAAGAAAGCCATTCAGCCTCACCAGGAAGAGATTGAGCTTATCAACATAGGTACCAAGGAGAACAAGCGAGAAATCAAGATCGGTGCTGCTCTAGAGGAAGGGGTTAAAAAGAAGATCATCCAACTCCTCCGGGAATATCCGGATATTTTTGCATGGTCGTATGAAGATATGCCAGGTCTAGATCCTATGATTGTGGAGCATCGGATCCCCACCAAGCCTGAATGTCCTCCCGTCAGGCAGAAATTGAGAAGGACTCATCCAGATATGGCTCTCAAGATTAAGAGCGAGGTTCAAAAACAGATTGATGCGGGTTTCCTCATGACAGTTGAGTACCCTGAATGGGTTGCCAATATTGTACCTGTGCCAAAGAAGGATGGTAAAGTCCGGATGTGTGTTGACTTCAGAGACCTGAACAAAGCTAGTCCAAAAGACAACTTTCCATTACCTCATATTGATGTGCTCGTTGATAACACTGCTCAGTCTAAGGTGTTCTCCTTCATGGATGGTTTCTCCGGTTACAATCAGATCAAAATGTCTCCTGAAGATAGAGAAAAGACGTCTTTTATCACTCCATGGGGTACTTTCTGCTACAAAGTGATGCCGTTCGGCCTAATAAATGCTGGTGCTACCTACCAAAGAGGAATGACTACTCTATTTTATGACATGATTCACAAAGAAGTCGAAGTATATGTGGATGATATGATTGTGAAGTCAATAGATGAGGAGCAACATGTTGAATATTTGACAAAGATGTTTGAAAGGTTGAGAAAATACAAGCTTCGATTGAATCCCAACAAATGTACATTCGGCGTCAGATCCGGGAAGTTATTAGGCTTCATTGTCAGCCAAAAGGGCATTGAAGTCGATCCTGATAAAGTCCGGGCCATCCGAGAAATGCCAGCACCACAGACCGAGAAGCAAGTCAGAGGTTTCCTCGGACGTTTGAATTACATCTCCCGATTCATATCTCACATGACCGCAACCTGCGGGCCGATCTTCAAGCTACTCAGAAAGAATCAGCCTGTTGTATGGAATGATGAATGCCAAGAAGCTTTTGATAGCATCAAGAATTACCTGCTAGAACCACCTATCCTTGTCCCACCCGTGGAAGGAAGGCCTTTGATTATGTATTTGGCAGTATTTGATGAATCCATGGGATGCGTACTTGGTCAACAAGATGAGACTGGAAAGAAAGAACATGCTATCTACTATCTAAGCAAGAAGTTCACCGATTGTGAAACTCGGTACACAATGCCTGAGAAGACTTGTTGTGCTTTGGCCTGGGCCGCTAAACGCCTGCGTCATTATTTGGTGAATCATACGACTTGGTTGATATCCAGAATGGATCCGATAAAGTATATCTTTGAGAAAGCTGCTGTTACTGGGAAGATTGCACGCTGGCAGATGCTTTTGTCTGAATATGATATTGTGTTCAAAACTCAAAAGGCAATCAAAGGTAGCATTCTTGCCGATCACCTTGCTTACCAACCTCTTGATGATTACCAACCAATTGAGTTCGATTTCCCCGATGAAGAGATCATGTATTTGAAATCCAAAGACTGCGAAGAACCGTTGATTGATGAAGGTCCAGATCCCAATAGCAAGTGGGGTTTAGTCTTTGATGGTGCTGTCAATGCTTATGGTAAAGGAATTGGGGCAGTCATTGTATCCCCGCAGGGGCATCACATTCCTTTTACCGCCCGAATTCTGTTCGAATGTACCAACAACATGGCTGAGTATGAAGCATGTATCTTTGGGATCGAGGAAGCAATTGACATGAGAATCAAACACCTCGACATCTATGGAGATTCTGCGCTCGTCATCAATCAGATAAAGGGTGAATGGGAGACCCACCATGCTAAGTTGATTCCTTATCGTGATTATGCGAGACGTTTGCTGACATATTTTACAAAGGTTGAGCTGCACCATATTCCTCGTGATGAGAACCAAATGGCTGATGCTCTTGCTACTCTATCCTCCATGTTTCGAGTAAACCATTGGAATGATGTGCCATTAATCAAAGTGCAACGCCTTGAAAGACCTTCACATGTGTTTGCTATTGGGGATGTGATCGATCAGGCTGGCGAAAATGTGGTTGACTATAAACCCTGGTACTACGACATCAAACAGTTCTTGCTAAGCCGTGAGTATCCGCCGGGTGCTTCCAAACAAGAGAAGAAGACCCTGAGAAGATTGGCCAGTAGATTCCTGTTAGATGGAGATATTCTGTACAAGAGAAACTATGACATGGTATTGTTAAGATGTGTTGATGAACATGAAGCGGAGCAGTTAATGCACGATGTACATGACGGTACCTTCGGGACCCATGCTACAGGGCATACTATGTCAAGAAAGTTGTTACGGGCAGGTTACTACTGGATGGCCGTGGAGCATGATTGCTACCAGCACGCCAGAAAGTGCCACAAATGTCAAATCTATGCTGATAAGATTCATGTGCCTCCGCACGCTCTCAATGTTATTTCATCCCCATGGCCGTTCTCAATGTGGGGCATCGACATGATTGGAAGAATTGAACCGAAGGCTTCAAATGGTCATCGTTTCATCTTAGTGGCAATTGACTACTTCACCAAGTGGGTTGAAGCAGCATCTTATACCAATGTGACCAAGAAAGTGGTAGCTAAGTTCATCAAGAACAACATCATATGTCGATATGGTGTTCCCAGCAAGATTATTACCGACAATGGTACCAACCTGAATAACAATGTGGTGCAAGCTCTTTGTGAAGAATTCAAAATCGAGCATCATAACTCTTCTCCCTATAGACCTCAGATGAATGGTGCAGTTGAGGCCGCCAACAAGAATATCAAGAGAATTGTCCAGAAGATGGTAACCACTTACAAGGACTGGCATGAGATGTTACCCTATGCTCTGCATGGCTACCGTACTACCGTGCGCAGTTCAACCGGGGCAACCCCTTTCTCTCTTGTATATGGTATGGAAGCAGTTCTTCCTTTGGAAGTGGAGATCCCATCTCTCCGTGTGATCATGGAAGCAAAGTTATCTGAGGCTGAATGGTGCCAAAGCCGGTATGATCAGTTGAATTTGATTGAGGAAAAACGTATGGATGCCATGGCTCGTGGACAGTCATATCAAGCAAGAATGAAGACTGCTTTTGACAAGAAAGTCCATCCTCGAGAATTCAAGGTAGGGGAACTTGTATTGAAAAGGAGGGTAAGCCAGCAACCCGACCCAAGGGGCAAGTGGACGCCTAACTATGAAGGTCCTTATGTTGTCAAGAAGGCCTTCTCCGGTGGTGCTTTAATCCTTACACACATGGATGGTGTAGAACTTCCAAATCCAGTGAATGCCGATATAGTCAAGAAATACTTTGCCTAGAAATATGAAAAGAACAGCGTGGTAGGTCGAAAACCCGAAAGGGCGGCCTAGGCAAAAATGCGCTTCCCGGTGGATCGAAAACCCGAAAGGGCGGTCCAGGCAAAAATAAGGGACAAAAAAAATATATATGAAAAAGCTCGCTGAGATTGCACGCAACTCAGGCAAGAATGAGCGTCTCGATGAATCGAAAACCCGGAAGGGCGGTTCATGCAAAAATGAGATTGAAACAAAAGGCAAGTAACTATATCTGGCTAACCACCGTCCCCCTTGGGTAATCTGCAGCTGTTAATGACCATCTTCATCAGAAGTTTCTGTGCTTGTGAATTCAAAATTTCCAGGAAATGTAATGATTACCGTGTTCAATGTACCACCAACCAATAAAAATTACCATTTTCCAAGCTTTGTAAATCCGTGGAGTCACGCCTTCGGCTGACCACCACTCTTATACATGGATTTGAGCCTGTGCTTTTGTTTGAAACTCTGCTTTCTTTTTACTTTCAAAGCTATATACAAAACATTTTCTTTCTATTTTGATAATGATAATGCTCGAAACAAACATCTTGAAAATTGAAAAAGTTTTTTTGAAAAGCAAACCTGAGCAACAGGGTACATTCAAATGAACATGCATGAGCGAGTGTGTTTTGGTGTCTATTTCAATATATGTTACAAGCAGGACCTCCCCCGAGATGATCTGTGGTCAATGGCAAGAATGAAAAAACAGAATGAAAATGCATGAAAATAAATGAGCTCGCTAAGTGGAAAACCCGAAAGGGCGACTTAGGCAAAAATGAGCACCCCGCTGGATTGACAACCCCAAAAGGGCAGTTCAGGCAAAAATGGGGCAAGAAAAGAATTTATTTCCCCGGTGGATCGAAAACCCGAAAGGGCGATCCAGGCAAAAATGGGATGCAAAAATAATGATGAATGAAAATTGAAAAAATAACATGCAAAAAGCATTGACCACAGATGCGACGTCCACGATACATCCAGCATTATTCCCAGTAGAGTCTTCCGAGATTCTATCCTCAAGCAAGTTGCATAGCTACCTGCCCTCAGCCATGGTCCCGATACGTCTCCCAACGACGTCATCTCCAAAGAGGATTTCCAGGAATGTGTAATATAGCACGAGCCACTACGTGCCCAATACTCCAATGTCTTGTCTGTCTCTGCGAAACTGTGTCTACAAACTGCCAACAGTCATGCATTACAAGCATTCATACATGCATAATCATGCATATTACGTGCCCATGCATTTAATAAAACTGTTATATCATCCACGCATATTGCATTTCCAATGTCAACATCAGTCTCAATTCAATACTCATATCAGGTTCTCTATCAAGACCTTGTGAGCCAATAATATCGGTCAATTTCTACCTTTCAAATCAAATCGACGTCAAGTCAATTTCAACTTATATTTTGTCAAAAAACTAATCCCCAGTGAATGTGTTTCTGTTTGGTCGAGTGGCTAGTTCAAGTCCAAGAACAGCTTGTACCTATCAATTTGCTTATGTTATCGGTCGAGTGCCCAGCTCAATCCAAGAGCAGCTTGTACCCGTCTATCTGTTTCTGTTCGCTCAAGTGGCTAGCTCGATCCAAGAGCAGCTTGCGCCTGTCTATTTTGTCTTTGTCTCCGGTGGAGTAACCAGTTCGCATCCAAGAACAAGCTCGCACCTGTCTATTTGCCTTGCTTTCAGTCGAGTGACTAGTTCGAATCAAGAACAACTCGTACTTGTCTATTTGCCTTTGCTTTCAGTCGAGTGACCAGTTCGAATCAAGAACAACTCGTACCTGTCTACCTTTTCTATGTCCCCGGTCGAGTGACCAGTTCGAATCCAAGAACAACTCGCACCTGTTTGTCTGCTTTTATCCCCGGTCAAGTGCCCAACTCAATCCAAGAGCAGCTTGTACCCGTCAATTTGTTCCTAGTCTTCTATCTACCCTGTTATCTGTTATCTTGTCAATGTCTACCAATCCCGCAATGGATAGGACATCTTTTGTTAATTCCAGCTTTCGTTTGTCTCGCACTCATAATCCAAATGTTGCATGGCATTCATGATATTTGAAAATGTACAAGCGTATTTTTACGTCCAAACACAGTGCAAATGTTAATATTTAAGTATCTTTGTCCCGTCAAGCCAAAGACTCCGTCTCTTGACCCTCCAGACAAAGAAACTTAAATAGGGGCAGCTGTTATACCCTGATTTTGGACCTAAAAATACTCGTTCAAATTTCTTTTTTAACACTGATATTTGTCAATTCTCTGTTATTTTACTCTGAACCTTTACTCTTTTTTTCATCTGCATATTTTAATGTCTCTGTCTCAAAGTATGTTCAATCATGATTTTCTTGCATAAAGCTATCCAAAGTGTTTTCCTTGCATTACAAGTCATTTAAGCACTCTCTGAAACGTCGCATTACTTTTCTTGCATTTTATTTCAAAAAATCATGCAAAAGGGTATTTTGGTCATTTCCTGCAGTGGAACCCATTTTTGTCCCTGTATTTGTCTCAAAGTCTTCTTCAACTTGTCTGTACAAATCATCGTTAATTCTTTGTTAAAAATCATTTCAAAATCGCATCTGAGTCAATTTGGGTCAGTTTAGTCCCTAGGGGCATTTTGGTCTTTTTCTGTCAAAATTTCGGCAGGGAGGTATTTTAAAATACCTCATGTCGGTAATTTGTTCGTTTTAGTCCGTTTGTTGATTTTATTTTTCGTTTCACTTTACTTTTTTACCAATTACCAATTTTAATTCAATTTTATTTTTAATTACATTTTAGTCCATCAAACAATTTCCAGAATTGCATTTTAGTCCAAAACAGTTTAAAAATTACATTTTAGTCCTTTTTTATTATTACAGTCCAATCCTTCATTTTTTCCTTTTTGCAGAGAGGTCCCTAAGTCCAGTCCAGGTGTCATCACCCCATTGGGTCTCAAATTACACATGGCAGTCTATAAATAGCTTTATTCTGCACAGATCCACACATTGATTGACACATCACAAACAGATCTTTTTTCTCTCTCCATTCAGTTACAAATCAAAACAGAGAAATCATAGAAAATCATCAAGAACATTCACATAAACCCTAACCAAAATCATCACAAATTCATCAAATTCATCATTCTTTTTGTGCGATTCTCAGAGATTCTTCACGAATCTTCATCACTGAACCGTTTTCTGCTCCGCAATTCAAGTGCGAATTCGCCACCGAAAGCGGCGAATCCGAGCACGATCACGGAGAAGAGGAAAAAAAGCAACAAAACCGAATCTAGCAGCAAAACCGAATCCAGTGCCAAATCCAGCAACAAATCCGCGCTAAGAACCACCAAAATCAGCAAAGTCCGAACCAAATCACCAAGAACATCACCAAATAACAAGCACAGATTCGGTCAAAGAGTCACGAGAAGAAGAAGAGAAAGAAGGAAGGAATATTCCGGATATGGAAGAAAGCAAAGCTCTCTCCCTTGCTCCACAACACATCACAAATAGGTAACAATCTCTTCTTTCCTCTTTCCTCCTTTTGAATTCAAAAAATTTCCGAATCTTTGAAGTTAGATCTACTCCGATTGGGACTTTTTTTCAAAAAATAAGTTCAGATTCGTAAATAGCATAAAAAAGGATATCTAAAAATGTAAGAATTTTCGAAAACGGAGAAGTTTGCTCAATTCCGGCGGCGGCGCCGCCGCCCTTGGGTGGCCGGCCACCGCGCTGGAGGAACAAACCTCACCGGAGAAGATGAAGATCTTCCTCCATTTCCAGAAACCGGCGCGGGTGAGGGAAGAGAGAAGTGAGAGCTTCTCTCACTAGAGTGAGAGAAGAGAGAGAAGGAGAGGAAGAAAATAAAAAAACCGGAGTTCCCCCCTTTTTAAAGCCAGTGAACCGGACCGGTTCAAGACCGGTCCAACCCCCTTTGTTCCTGGCCGTTGGATCTAGGGTTTCCCTCCCTGGATCAATCCAACGCCTCATGTGTAATCTGTTTTTTTGTGTGTTTGGGCTTTGGGTTTGGGCTTAATTTTCTGCACGTTTCTTGTTTTTTTCTTGCTACCTACACCCTACTTTTCTGCTAATTGAACCCCTGTTTGCTCATTTTTTTTCTCTAAAAATTCCAAAAAAAATGTTATATGTTTCTTAATACATTTTAACACTTTTGTGATATTTTCCAGTGGTTTAAAAAATGATAAAAATGTGTGTGTTATTTTTTCTTGATTAATTTTGTGTGTGATCTAAGTTTGTGTATTTTTGTGGTATATTTTCTCATAAAATGTTGGCATGTAATGTGGATGATTGGTGTGTAATTTCATGATGAATATGTTGCTGATCATGTATATATCTCGCTGATTGTGGATGTAGATTTTCATGTCTCTCTTGTTTTGCAAGCAATGTGTGTTTTTATCAAGAAATAAAGTGCAAAATATCTTTAAAAAATGTGTCATGATTCTTGGCTTGAATATGTCCAATTGTTCCACATTATAGCTCAAAATCAAACCCCTTTAACATTGCTATAATGAGGGGATTATAGGTCATACGCATTGTCTAAGGGTCATAACCAATTTTGGGTATATTTTGCCACTTTATTTCATTTCATTACCCTTTTTCCTCTCTTGCTATTCTATTCAATTTTGTTTACCTTTCTACTATTTTTATGCTTTATGATACTAACCATTTCATCTCACATTTCATTCATCCCATAGTTTTGGCATCATTTTTTCTATTCATTTTTATATCAATTGGGTTTGTAATAATCTTAGATAGATTAGTTCCTTTTAAAATTCTTCACAAAGACCATAGCATGTATCTAGGACAATGTAAAGGACTATGGACATTATAAGGGATGTACACCGACACAAGCACCGACACGCACACACGTTGCATGATTACCGCTTAGATGTATGCTTAGGTTTTCCGACGCTTAGAAAAAAATCATTTTTCAAAAATACGAATAACCTCACTTGAAAACTTTTTTTCTAAAAAAGGAGTCAAAACTCCTCATTTCCCTTTTGTTTTCTTAAGAAAAATCCCAATGAATTTTAATCATACTTAGACTTTATTTTACAAAATAACTACTCCCACCTCACATTTTCCAAATCTCATGCTCTTGAGGCCTCTCATCTCTATTCTTCAAAAATTCTTTTTTAAAACTTAAAATCAACCAACAAAAACAAAAACCTTTTTGAGAACGAACTACGTTTGGTTTTGATCCCTTAAAAGGGTACGTAGGCAATGAGTTAAAACTCCTCCAAGCCAAATAAAAATAAGATCTCAATCATCTTCTCTCCCCCATTCTTCACTCAAATAAAACTTCTTTTCTTTCAATAAGTAGGCTATAAAAATAAAGCGTAGAAATAAACTTAGGAGAACGGTTCTTATGGAATACCATAATCGTTCCGGGTGCCTAACACCTTCCCGTAGCGAAAACGACCCCCGAACTTCGAATCTAAGAGTTTTTTCTCAATTTTGCCCTTCCCAAGAAAAAATAGAGAATATCAAAGATTGAAAGGTTCAAGCCTAATTTATGACTTGACACCCGAAAATCGCGATAACACTATGACACGAACTCAATGGCGTAGGTACCAACGCCAGAAAAAAGCGACAGCTTTACAAGACATCACCAATGTTGACAAAACGGAGGGTAAGCAGAAAGTGGTTTTCGAAATGATTAAGAAACCAGCAAGAGAGAGAATTTCACCCCCATTGTCAATCTTGAAGAAAGATCATCCCAAAGAGGATGAGGAGATGACTTCGAATTTCACGGGATCTGACCCGAGCCTTGACATAGTTTGCAATGTGGTTTCTATCCTACCTGTGGAATACGATGTCCAGTCAGAAATTAACGAAGTGGAAAGTGATTTCGTCGATGAAATGGTAACCCACAAGCCACTATGCTATTATGTCATGAACAATGGTTGTGTAGAAGAGCAACATGCAGTCTTCGAAAAACCAGACACTTCGATGAAATCACATTTCAAACCTTTATTTATTCAGGCCAAGATAAATGGCGTAGGGGTAAATAAAGTACTAGTGGATGGTGGAGCCACCGTCAACCTGCTGCCTCAATCATTTCTGGGAAAAATTGGACTTTATGACTCCGATTTGAAACCTCATAATGTCATTCTCACTAACTATGAAGGTACTTCAGGAAATTCTTTGGGTGCCATCGAACTGGAATTAATGGTGGGCAGCACCAAAAGGATAACAACGTTTATGGTGGTCCCGTCGAAAGCAAACTTCAATGTGCTGTTGGGTAGGGAATGGATACATGGTGTGGGTGCAGTTCCCCTCTACGGTTCATCAAAGGATTGCCATATGGAAAGAAGATGGGCTAGTTGAAAATGTGGAAGCCGATCAAAGTTATTTCTTGGCTGAAGTAAACACTATTACCAAGAAGAATTTCGATAAACAGCTGGCACATATAGCCCAAACAGATGACTTCGAACGATGAAATGTACTCAATGAAGCTGCAACCAGAAGCAGGGTTCGTGTGGGAAAAAGAATTCAGAGACCATGATTTTGTAATGGTCAATCAACAAGAAGCTCAGTTGGAGAGCGAAAGTTCGCTCGTAACTAGAGCCCAAGCATACAAAAAGGTTGCTGATAGCCTTGCCCTTAATGCTGTTGAGTATGCTACCCCACCACTAGGGGGGGGGGGGCGCAAGAAGTTGAAATTATGTCTGATCCTAGTATGTGGGAGAGACATACGACCTACTTGGCCGAAAAAGAATTACAAACGGCCAGAGAGGCCGGATCTTCGAAGCAAGAAGAAACTGAGAAATTAGAAGACGAATCGACGGATGTTGATGTCGAAGACCAGAAACTGGATTGCATTTATGATGATGAACCGTTGGGCTTCGAAGAGGATCCTATGGGATCCACCACAAAAATGAAGGCACAAGATCCCCTCGAAGAAATTGATCTGGGTGATGGGACAATTAAAAGACCCACTTATGTAAGTGCCAAAATCCCTGAAAAATTTAAATGTCAAATTGCAGAGCTGTTAAAAGAGTACAAAGATTGCTTTGCATGGGATTACAACGAGATGCCTGGTTTGAAACGAGAAGTAGTGGAGTTAAAGTTACCAATTCGATCAGACAAAAAGCCAGTCAAACAGATTCCGCGTAGGTTCGCTCCACAAATCCTACCAAAGATCAAAGAAGAAATCGATCGACTGTTGAAATGCGGCTTTATTAGGCCTGCAAGGTATGTAGATTGGCTAGCAAATGTAGTTCTAGTTAAAAAGAAAAATGGAACCATAAGGGTATGCATAGATTTTAGAGATCTGAATCTCGCTACCCCTAAAGACGAATACCCAATGCCGGTAGCAGAAATGCTAGTCGATTCAGCGGCGGGTTTCGATTACTTGAGTATGCTAGATGGATACTCTGGTTACAATCAAATCTTTATTGCAGAAGAAGATATCGCTAAGACCGCATTTCGATGCCCAGGGGCATTAGGATGTTATGAATGGATAGTGATGCCATTTGGTCTAAAAAATGCTGGTGCTACATACCAGAGAGCGATGAATTTAATGTTCCATGATTTCATAGAGAATTTTATGCAGGTTTACATAGATGACATTGTAGTGAAATCTTCTTCAGAAGAGAGACACTTGGAACATTTACGCCGATCATTCGAAAGGATGAGGCAATATGGATTGAAAATGAATCCTTTAAAATGTGCATTTGGGGTTTGTGCAGGTGATTTCTTAGGGTTCGTCGTGCATAAAAAGGGAATCGAGATCAACCAGAACAAAACCAAAGCAATAATTGAGACCAAGGCTCCTTCTACAAAGAAAGAGTTACAATCTCTATTAGGAAAAATCAACTTTCTCCGAAGGTTTATATCGAACCTAAGTGGCAAGACACAAGCTTTCTCACCACTACTCCGACTAAAGAAAGATGATGTTTTCAAATGGGAACCCGAGCACCAACAAGCTTTCGATGAAATCAAGTCTTATTTGGTAAACCCTCCGGTTCTTTCCCCTTTGTTGAAAGGTAGAAGAATGAAGTTATATATAGCAACGTCAGATGGCACCATCGGAAGCATGTTAGCACAAGAGGATGAATATGGCACAGAAAGGGCCATTTATTATTTAAGTCGAGTACTTAATGATGTTGAAACAAGATATCATCCTAGTGAAAAACTTTGTTTGTGTTTATTCTTCTCATGTACAAAACTTAAGCATTATATAAAGAATTTTGACGTTTATGTGTATTCCCATTTTGATATCATTAAACATATGCTGTCAAAACCAATTTTACATAGCCGAGTCGGGAAATGGGCTTTGGCACTGACAGAGTATTCATTGACTTATCAATCATTAAAAGCTGTCAAAGGCCAAATTGTGGCCGATTTCATTGTAGAGCATTCAGTGAGCGAGGTTTTGACAACTGAAATAGACAACCACCCATGGTATTTATATTTCGATGGTTCTAGTCATAAAAATGGTACTGGCATAGGGATAGTCATAATCTCGCCTAAAGATCATACATTTGAATACATGTTTCGAATTAATCAATTTTGCTCTAACAACGAGGCCGAATACGAAGCCTTAATTACAGGTCTAGAAATTGCACTCGAACTGGGGGCAAGATACATCGAAATCAAAGGAGATTCTGAACTGGTCCTCAAACAGATGACTAAAGAATATAGGTGCGTTAAAGAAAGTTTGGTCACCTATCATGCAATAGCCAGCAGGTTGCTAAAACAATTTACCCATGTGGGCATTCGGCACGTATCTCGAATGGAGAACCAACATGCAAATGATCTAGCACAGAAGGCTTCCGGATACAAAGTCCCTAAGGAACAGATGCAAGAGCCAATAGAAATCAGAAACAGGCGAAATTCGATAGAGTCTTTTTCTGGCGAATCGTTAACGCCAAAACTTGGGGGGACCAGAGCAAGCCAAAAGTCCATAAAAGGTTAGGATTTTGTCGAAATTTTTGTCATTAACGATTTAAATGAAAATGATTGGCGAAAGCCCATAGTAGATTATCTGGAAAATCCAAATGGAGCCACCCCTCGAAAAGTGAAATACAGAGCCTTGAGCTATGTAATAATCGGTAATGAACTATTCAAAAAGACTTCAGAAGGAGTTTTATTGAAATGCCTAGGGGAAACAGACGCGTATTTGGCTGTCTCTAATACTCATGATGGAGCATGCGGGACACACCAAGCAGGCCACAAAATGAAATGGCTCTTGTTTCGACAAGGTTTGTATTGGCCAACTATGCTCAAAGACTGCATAGAATTCGCAAAAGGATGCCAAGGATGCCAAAAATACGCTGGAATTCAACGCGTCCCAGCAAGTGAACTCCATGCGATAATCAAACCTTGGCCATTTAGAGGATGGGCTTTAGATGTAATAGGGGAAATTAAACCCACTTCATCGAAAGGATACAGATATATCTTAGTAGGAATAGATTATTTTACAAAATGGATAGAAGCAATTCCCTTAAAAGATGTTACTCAAGAGGAAGTTATAAGCTTTATCCAAAAGTTCATCATCTATAGGTTTGGTATTCCAGAAACCATAACCACAGACCAAGGATCCGTATTTACTGGTCGAAAGATGGTGAAATTTGCCGAAGATACAGGCTTTAAATTGCTAACTTCGACACCATACTATGCGCAAGCAAATGGTCAAGTTGAAGCAGCGAACAAAAACATTATTGCCATTATTAAACGGAAAGTACTTGAAAAAGTATAAACCAACGTTGCAGGAAATTAAAATCATACAAGAGTAATTCGAAAAGATAAATTCAAACATAGCATTTCATGGGGCCAACTAATGGGAGGTTTACACAAAAAGTTTCAAAATGAGCTTCAAAGGAGCGCAAAATAAACCACTACAAGAGAAATGCTACAAACAGAAAATGATTGCTTCGATGGAAAACCCTACATAAGCTGGCCAAATCCAAAAAGATCGAGGAACCATCGAATCTCGCTATCCAGACGACACCTAAGGCAGAAGCACTGGAAATCGTATTGGTCATCTTCAGCAGGATGAAATCCTCGATAGTTGCGCCTCAATCCGTCCCCGCGACAGTTGTGCCAGTTGTTGCAGAATCGACGACGGATTAACTGGGGAGGCAGTAATCTCTTGTACCAGCCTGAGACGAAGCGGAAACGGGTATTCCCGCCTGTTATCTCCTTGCGATAGCGCGCGACGTTTCTTGTCTCCAAAAGAGACCAGAAATCATGAAAGAGTTCAGCAGTATTAGGTGTGATACCGTCAAGCGCCCTCAGCAGTACGTCGAAGTAGAGAGCAGTCACAGAACCAGCATCCATGGCATTCTTAAGCAAGGCTTTGACAGTAGGAATGCATGGCTCAATATCCAACATGAATTGGGTACATATCAAAATGCAGAACATATGATGTCCATGCTCCCACAAACGAAGTTGAAAATCCAACTTAGGATGAGTGGGCTTCAGATCGGTGAGCAGCCTGATGCAATCCTCACCAAAAGCTCTTGAGACCTTACGGTCCCTACAGAGAGCAACAATCCTTTTGTTTTGTCTTTGAAAACAAAAAAGATCAAACATGTTGTCTTTAGCAACTCTTGCAGCGATGTCTATGATCAAATCATCACTCAAACAACTTATGTAATCCATGGAGAAAGTTTTGTTTGTGGAGAAGTGTTTGATAAGCACAAAGAAGGATAAGTGAGAGATGAAAAGACAAGATCCGAAGAACGCTATTTATAAGAAGAGTGGGAAGTTGAAAAGTGGTTTTTTCCCCCTTAAAATACAGGCGACGGTTCTTCTCTTTGGATCATCATGGATCATCAAGAGACACGTGGCAACAGATGGACGTTTTGATTGCCAAATCTTGGGAAGGAAGTTGTAACAATACTTTATGTTTTATCTTCCCTAAAAAAGAATCTCATAATTAGATTTTTGGAAGATTTACGGTTCCCTAGGTGAACTAATCTTACCAAGTTATGAAGTGACTTTTTGGTTTCTCATCATTGTGATCATCTTGAGATTTGTTCCAATAAAAAGAGCAATTTGAAATAAATATAGTTTCTTATTGAATATTACTCCAAGTTTAAAAACGGTTGCTAGACCGTTACAAGTTTAATACGAGTACAAAAAAAATAAAAAAAATAAACACAAAATAGGAACTAAACTCCCAGGATGGGTTCGATACAAGACGGTTACATTTGAAAACCAGAAGTAAGTTGATGCAGTTGTTGTTTCAAGCCATCGAGTTTGTCTTCAAGGGCTTTACCTTGGGCAGTGAGAAGTGCTATTTCCTGCTGAGAGGATTTCGATTCCTTAATCTTCTGGATGGCAATTTGGGCCTCTGACTTCATTATACCCTCTTTGGCCAAAAGCTAGGCTTTTTGGCCCTCCAGCTGCTCGATTTTTGCTTTATATTGAGCAATTGACGAGTCAATATCCGCTACTTGAGATTGGATGAGAGGAGTTTCCTGTCGAAAGGCTTCCAGCTTGGATTTAAATGCAGCAATCTCGTCCAACAGCTGATCATATCGGAAGGCCTGTTCCTCATGCTTAGACTTGCCATCTTTTCTTTGAAGACACCCTTGCTTTATGCTATCCAATAAGGGCTCTAAAGCTTTAAAAAATTGCTGGAACTTGAGACTTGAGGGAAGAGCTATGAGTTTGTGAAATATTTCTTGTATTTCG
The DNA here is from genome assembly GCF_003473485.1 of Medicago truncatula. Classification (NCBI taxonomy): domain Eukaryota; kingdom Viridiplantae; phylum Streptophyta; class Magnoliopsida; order Fabales; family Fabaceae; genus Medicago; species Medicago truncatula. Next base: position 26,654,323 of record NC_053043.1, on the reverse strand, counting down.
AGAAAAGCGTTCTCATCTTGCTCTATGATTTTGAATAAATCAACCCTCAACACTTTGCTTCGAAATTCGGCGAACAGGTTTTCGGTCGAAGCTTGAGAAGGATCCCCAGTCGACACATTGGAGGATTTCCCGGTGCTCCTAGACATGAGGATGTCACTGGCCAAAAGATCGAAAGCGTCCAAGGGATTAGACTCCTCAAGTTGACTTAGGTTTCTTGGAACCGAAGTTGGATCATGTCGAGATGGCTCAGCATTGCCTTTAGAATCCGGGGTATGAGTGAGCGAAGGGTTTTCAGAAATGGGATCATCTATGGGAGTAACGATAAATTGATCGGCATCGAGATCCACTCCCATGTCACTACCTTCTTCCGGCGCTTCACCTTGACGATCACTTGAGTCAACCACGATGTGATTAGGAGAAGTGATCTCCAGATCAGGTGTAAGAACGCTAGTTTCGACACCTTCATCCTCTTCAGCAATAGGTGAAGCTTCGGCTTGACCAACTTGAGCATGTTGGGGAATATCAATGTGCATGGCCTGCGAGAGAAATACTGTTGTGAGGGGCATATTTCGAGACCCATGGCTAAAAATAATTAAACAAAAGGGTTTTATGAAAAAATACCTTCGAAGCGTTGTCACCAACGCAAGAGTGAGCACTGTTAGGATTTGAATCTTTGTGGGTTTTCATCTTCTTGGGACTAGGTTGACCCAAAGTTTCTTCCACTACAGCTGTCTCGAAGGCTGGAGAATCATGTTTCCTTTTTCTATGACTCTCTTTCGGTTGAATAGGTTCAGAGACAGCGGCTCTTTCGATAGCAGTAGGAGGAATTTCAACCTGCAAGGAAGTTTAAGTTTAAAAGACTTTCCTACAGAGAGTATGGTTTGAAATCATTCAAGGAATGACTTACCTCATCTTCGACAGTCTGGGTTTGTTTTCCTTTGGAAGATTTTTCGGACTTCTTCTTCTTGTCCGTCTTCGAAGATTTCTTCTTGTGAGCAGTCTTGTCAGACTTTGATCTAGATGTCCTTCGAGAGTTGTCTTCTTTCGGATATTCTACATCTCCTGAGGCCAAAGGAAGCGCTGCTAGCCATAAACACAAAACAGATAAGTATCCTCTTTTATTCAAATATAATAGGCTCGGAATTTGGATGTTTTTTCTAAAAAAGAGAAATAGAAAGGGTTCATTACCTAATCCCATTTCGGACAAAATTCGAATATGAGGATCAGTTAAGTGCAGATGCCATCTATATGTATATAGGCTGTGCTTGGTCGCAGTTACTCTGTCTTTTTCCCTCTTAATAAATCTTTATTTCATCCCCATTATACTATCACAAAATAACCATTTGGGATAAGGTGGCCTAAAGGCCAAGGCCAACGGACTAGTTGGCAAAACGGGAAACCTCGTTTTAAAATGAAGTGCAAAAAGATATTTACTAGGGGTAAAAGGTGGAAAAGACATCAAAGGAAGTTTTTCGTGAATCTTATCCTTTAAAGTTTTAGCCGCATAATGAACTGTCCTCTTTAGATGGAGAGGATCATATACAGTTTGAAAGAAATTTTGAAAAGTTTGAATTTCTCGAATATGCGTACCTTTGTTTTTCTTCGATTTTCTCTGCACAGTGTGAAAAGCAAGGATTAGTTCAGGAAGTAAAGTATAAGGATCTATACGATCGGATTGGTGCTTAAAATAGCACTGCCACCATCGATAGAACACTTCCGTGCATGCAAAAGATGAAGTAAATGGTTTGGGTTCGAAAATAAGCTTTTGCGTTGAGCCCGACGCAGGATAGACATCCAGACATGCTCTATGAGAGGTTGCCTCAAATCATCTAAGCACTTGTACAATGAACTTGGCTTGGTCTGAATTAAGCCGAATTGCCTAGCCACATGGTTAGGTTGATAGCTGTACACACCATATGGGCTTCCGGCAGTCACTCGACTAGACAGAAAAGTGGGGGTGAGGTAAGCTTCCCAGATGGCATTAATATCTACTTCTTCTTCAGTAGAATCGGTTGGGAATCTTGCCGTAAACCATGAAGGCCCATGAGATCTAGTGGTAAAGGGAGCCATCGAAGGTGTGAAAGACGTGCAGCCTAAGAACGCGTTGTAAGCCACTGCAAACAAATAAGGAGAACTCCTATTTCCGTACTGAAGCATGGCCAGACATAGACCTTCGATTGACCTATTATCATAAGCTTTCGAAAGAGCAGGGGGCAGGTGAACTGCCAACTTCGTTCTGAAAGTGGCCAGAAGCCACAATTGGAATAACCAGATAGGGCCAGGAATAATGAGACTGCTACCAGGTTGGAAATCTTTTATACTGGATACTGCATGGTTCAAACTCTCATATAGAGATCCTAAGATAAGCTTGCTTAGGCATATATCCCTCCCTTCATGCAATTGGATTGCTAAAGTGGTGAATTTCTTGGGAATCTGAATTGACCTTGAGCAAAAAATGTACATGGATAGCCAATAAGTCAAGAAGGCGATATGCTCCTGATCAGACACTGTGGTACTAGAAGTGTCGTGATGATCAATGATGAAGTTACCATAGGCAGGTCTCGAAAAATCGAAAGATATCTCCGAGGAATGAGTATCAGGGTCGAAAATTTGGCCTACAGGTTTCAAACCCACTAGACCAGCAACATCTAGCAAAGTAGGAGTCAGCATACCACACTTTAAGTGAAGGCTATTGGTTGAAGGGTTCCATAAATGGAGAGCAGCGATTATCATCTCATTATCATATTTTGGTCCCTACCGGGATAGCTGAATAAGATCGAAAACTCCCATTTCTTTCCAAAAGGGACCTTTGATTTTCTCCACTTTATCCAGCCAGTCAAGGTATTTCTCGTTATTTTCTATCTTGGGTTCAGTCCTAAATTTAGACTTAAAAAAACTTAGGTCATATGGACCTTTTGAGAAAATAAGAGGCAATTGTGCCTCGTTGCAAGGAAAAACGGTGTCTAGTTTTTTCTGATCGTCGGAGTCGTCCGGCAAAGGCCCTAGGTATGCATGCGATGAGTTTGGGCATGAGATGATTACCTGAGATTTCCAGATTTTGTCTTCAGCTTCTTTGACATCTGGTTCTTCCATAAACTGAGGATTTATGGGAAAATTGGCACTTGGTTCATGTTGTTCCGTTGGTTGAGAAGAGGAACTTTCTGCGCGCGTCATGGAGATTCAAATTTTTGTTTCAGTAAACGATGAACAGTGTTTGGATCGTAAGTTAGAAGAAGGGGATGGTGAAAAGAGTAAAATTACTAAAGAGAAACAAAGTAAGAGTAAAAGTATGACTCAGGGTCATATATAGCTTTTGATGTTGGACAGATGTCAATCATCGCATGGAGCAGTTGTTTTTTGATGGTTCCCAATGACGGCATGGCCCACTAAGTCCTGAAAAAGGTGGTTTTGAACCTTTTCAAATATCCCGTTTGTTAAAAGAGTGATGTCAAGCTGAGGAATCATATTTTATCGGAGCCCTGGGATCGTTGGTTTCATCTAAATAACAAGTCCTTTTCAAACCAAAACTATAAGCTTATAATGTTATGTTTAGACCTAATTTCTCAAGACAGATTCTCTTATGTTCCTCTAGCAACCAAGCCTATTTCGCTGACTTGATTACTATCAGATTTTGGTTCCTCTAACAGCCAAGCCTATTTCGCAGACTTGATTGTTATTAGTTCCCTTGAAGATCGAAACTATATGTCTCAAAGATTGCAAAGCCTATTTCGCTGACTTTGCAATCCTTGTTTGAATTCACTTGTTCGAATATCAAAGCTCCACTTTCGTTTTATGAATTGTATTTGGAATAATGGATAAACAATTATCAAACCCTCCACTTTCGTTTCCACAGTTTGATAATGGTTGATCCATGTTAAGACGGTGAATTCATATAAGAAATTAGGGTTACATAAGATTAAGGCTTAGAGTTTGGTTTGATTAGGATTATGTCATTTAGACTTATCCAACAATCCCAAGACAAGGAGAAGTCTACTCACTCATGTTCATCGTAGACATGGGGGAGAAGAGAGAAAGCATAAAAGTAAATGACAAGAAAATAAAGGAAAAGAAAAAACTTTAATTAGAAAAGCAATTGTCACTTATTGAATTCCAAGTAAAGATGAATATTTGTGATGGATGGTGTTAGTCAATATTTGTGAAAATATGATCATTTAATGCAGTCAAGGGTTTGACCCAAAATTGGGGCGTAGCTTTGTGAAGAAATCCATCGACAAATACATAAGTACCTCAGCGGGAATCGAAGAAGCTGTTTTAGTTCGACGGATGAAAGAAGTTGTAGACGCGCCTTCAAGTCTGGTAGATAAGACCAAGCGGTTAGCAAACGGCTAGTTTTCGAACGGCTAATTTCGATTTTTGAATCGAAAGGATGTGATTAGGTAGTTATAGGACTATCTGTATAAATAGTAGTTTTTCTTAGGAAAAATGGGTCACAATTCAGTCATACTAAAAACTTACACTCAATACTGTCCGTATGAAAGCGACAAACGAGTCACAAGTTGCAAAGTATGAATATTGATGAGATAAAACCGCAAGTGCACGGTCTTACCGAAGTAGTATAAAAGAGTATCGTTCCGACAGGGAGTAGTTCAATTCAATTAAATTTTTAGAGATGATTAGAAGAGAGAAGAGAATTGTAAGTTGAGGGTTTTCAAGCGTTTGAAAGATAATAATAATAAAAAGAGCCTTGGGATCGTTGGTTTCCTCTAAATGATAAGTCCTTCTCAAACCAAAACTATAAGCTTATAATGCTACGTCAGACCTAATTTGTCAAGACAGTTTCTCTTATGTTCCTCTAGCAACCAAGCCTATTTCGCTGACTTGATTACTATTAGATTTTGGTTCCTCTAACAACCAAGCCTATTTCGCTGACTTGATTGTTATTAGTTCCCTTGAAGATCGAAACTATATGTCTCAAAGATTGCAAAGCCTATTTCGCTGACTTTGCAATCCTTGTCTGAATTCACTTGTTCGAATATCAAAGCTCCACTTTCGTTTTATGAATTCATATTTGGAATAATGGATAAACAATTATCAAACCCTCCACTTTCGTTTCCACAGTTTGATAATGGTTGATCCATGTTAAGACGGTGAATTCAGATAAGAAATTAGGGTTACATAAGATTAAGGCTTAGAGCTTGGTTTGATTAGGATTATGTCATTTAGACTTATCCAACAATCCCAAGACAAGGAGAAGTCTACTCACTCATGTTCATCGTAGACATGGGGGAGGAGAGAGAAAGCATAAAAGTAAATGACAAGAAAATAAAGGAAAAGAAAAGAACGTTAATTAGAAAAGCAATTGTCACTTATTGAATACCAAGTAAAGATGAATATTTGTGATGGATGGCTACTCTATTTATAGCATTTGTTCGACTTAAAATCTAAGCTATTACATTCGGGCTAAAAATAGAGTAGCTTAAAATCTAAGCAAAAGCAGCAAAAGTGACACTGGAGGGTGGCACGGGCGTGCCAAGTTTAGCACCGGTCGTGCCAAGCTTCTGGCATGGGGGAGACATATTTTTGTCTCTCAATCTTCATAATTTTGCATCCAATCGGCTCCAAGTCCCTTTCTTTTGCTCCAAGACTCAATCCATCCAATATTCATTCCTGAAATAAAATAAAATGCAATTTAAAGTAAACTATCCTAAAGCAAAAGGCATAGACATGGCAGCAACAAAAGGATTAATATATGACACTTTAAATAAAAGCTTATGTCTCCCTCGAGGTTTCATTTCAATGTACACTAATCACAACTTCAAGCATTCCTTGTAAACTTATTCAACCCGACAACAAATTTCAAGTGAGTGTGTGTGTGTAGTCCAACCCTTTTCTTGCTCCTGTATAAGATAGATATTATGAGGAACAGGTTCTAACCTTAACACTAAAATGACCGAGAAAAATCTTTTCTTCATTTCATATAAGAGAAGTGGGAGAGTTAAGATAGACTTGATGAATTTATACATTTGGGGGCTTGTAGATGCCTAGGGGCTATCATTTCACATTGGAAGTCCGTGAGGGGGTATCCTTTCCTCCAAGTTTCAATGATCACCCTAAGTAGTGCTACAACTTGTTTACTTCACTTAGGAAGTTCCTCTTTTTAGAGGGTTTAATTCAAGCACAATTTATTTGAGAAGTCATCACCACATTTAGGAAGTTAGTGAGAGGGTATCCTTTCCTCCACGTGTGGTGATATCCTTCCGCCCCATTTCGGTTTACACATTTCATCACATTAGAATTATTCCCACATAAACTTATACTACTTTTACTCTGAAGATTTTTAAGGGTCCAGGTTACCATTAAAGTTAGAACGTGTTCCTTAAAATACCTATTCATACACTTACTCAAGGATTGCAACCAGGTGTTTTTCTCATTGGAGAATTAATTTCACAATAAAACTTGATGTGGGTATAGCAAGAATACTTATAACACAAGAGATCACTTTCATGTACAAGAAACGACCATTTGAAGAGACGACAAAAAATTATGTCATAATAAAATAATAAAAACAAGCTGCTTATTCATGCCTTTTACAATAAAACATAACAAAAGAATAAAGTTCAAGGGAGTTTGGAAACACTACGACTAATGACACTTTATTAGGCTCCCCCCACACTTAGGAGAAGCATTGTCCTCAATGATTCAAGATAGAGGAAAAAGAGGAGGGAGGAGAATGAGATAGAAATTGAAGAGATAAGGTGAAAAAAAGGAAGAGGAAAGCTCACATTTTTATTGAGGTCCATAGGGAGGACCTTGGAGGTTGAAGTGTTGCATCATGTTCCGAAGCATTTGGTTATTTTCTTCGGATATGCGGTTGCCCCTTAGGACATCATTTCTTACCCCGGATAATTCAACACCTTGCCTTTTTTGCTCGGTGCTTATCCTTTGTACCTCGGTTTGCATCCATGCCCATCTTTCATTGTTGTCGTTATGGTCATGGGGTTCCTCTTCATGGTGCATGTGTGCACCGTCTTCGTCACCTTGATTATGCTCTTCATGTACCTGTAATCCATCACCAACATACAACAAATTCGCCTCCACCTCGGGGTTAGTCCAAGATGGGTTAGGAAGGAGAAACAAAAGAGGTATGCGAAGCTGAAGTGCATAAGTCATGGGTGGGTGAATCTTAATGAAATTCATAGCAACAAGAGTTTCAATATTAAGCCTATTGTTACCCGCAATTGGATTTATCCCATCTTCCTCACCCACTCCAAACTTCCTAGCTATGAAGGTAATGATACCACCGACTACTATCTCAGCTCTATTATCCGGTTTAGCACCTATGGAGGAAAGGTAATCAAGTAGGTAGAAACAGGTATTAACGGGATTGTTACTAAGCATTGCCCAAAGCATAAAAAGTTCATCCGTCCTAGTTGTTCCTACCTCTTTTCTACCCCAAATGGTACAAGCCATGACTCTCCGGAGGTATCTAAGCACTGGGTTGTGAATGTTACTAGCCTTATTGTTGCGAGGATTATATTGCCTTAACCCGGTAATGCGTTTCCAAAAGAGGGCGGGGTCATAGTCTTTCGACTTAAGATTTGGATTCCAAGAGTCATGGATGAACCCCGCATTTGCGAAGTCCATTTCTAAACAAAAATTTTCAAGAGACATCTCGTAATCCACATTCAAAAGTCGGAAGGAGACTCTATGGTCGGGGTTATCAAGGTTCACTTTATCCTTCGTAAATTCAATAGAACTTAAGAATTCATAAGTGAAATTTTCAAAACCTTTCATAGGTCTAAGCATATCCACCCATCCTAAATTTCTTAGTAAGCTAAACACATTATCCCTTAGTCCTAGCACACTCAAAGTATAAGGATCAGGATATCGACAAGGGTGCAAAGGTTTAGAGATAAGAATTTTATACCTGTCCCTTTGCTTGGTGTCCTTGAAGACTATGCCATGATTCTTGGCTTGCGTTTTCTTCTTTGATTGTGGTCCTCCGGAAGAGCTTGCTCCACCTTTCCTAGATGCCATTATCCGTAACCTTGGTTGACCTTTTTGTGTTTTGGGTGAAGGTTGGGTTTTGGGAAGTGGTTTTGGTGGAAAAGGTTGGTTGGGTGAAGGGTTGGTGTTTGAGTGAGTGTTAGGAGTTGGGTTGGGTGAATTGGTGAAGTATTTGTGGGTTTTTAGGTAGGTGAATGGGGGCTACGAATTTGGTGATTTTTGGTAGGGATGGAGGAAAGTTGTTTTTGAGTGAAGGGTTATGATTGGAATGTGGATTGTGATTGATTGGGTGAAGAAATTTTGTTAATTGGTGAAGTTTTGAGGGAGATATGGAGGTTTGAAATTTCTATGGTTATGGAGGTTTTTGAGAGAAGTTTGAATGTTTGTGGTGGAGAATGAAGGAAGAAGAAGATGAAAGGTGAGGTATATCCTTACCTGTAGTCGGGCACGGCCGTGCCAACCTTAGCACGGGCCGTGCCAACATTCTGGGGTTTTTGGAAGGTGAGGTCTGGCACGGCCGTGCCAATGTGAGCACGGGCCGTGCCAAGGTTCTGGATATCGGGGCTTTAAAATTTTCCCTTTTCTCGAATCATACTCGGACAATTACCTATAAAACAATTAAAAACAAAACAAAACAAAACAAAAGCAGTCAAATGCGTGGGTTGCCTCCCACGAAGCGCTTCTTTATAGTCATTAGCTTGACGTTATAGGAAAGTGTCCATTAGAAAGGATCAAAGAGGTCATATTATGTAGATGGCGCTAATGAGCGTTCTTGCACATCATGACCTTTAATCACATTACAAGAATAGAGGGCGGGACCTTTCATATAATTCTTCAACTCAAATCCTATCAACTCATCACTCACTTGAAAAACAATCCTACCATTTTGAACATCTACTATAGCACCCGCAGTGGCGAGAAAGGGTCGTCTTAAGATTATAGGGCACGCATTGTCCTCATCTATGTCAAGCACCATGAAATCAGTTGGGATGTCTATCCCTTCTATTTTAACGGGGATGTCCTCGACATATCCGACAGGTTGGATATCAGAACGATCGGCTAACTTCAATGTTGTTTCGGTAGGCTTTAACTCGCCCAACCCTAGCCTTGTAAAAAAGGATAAGGGCATCAGACTAACACTTGCTCCTAAATTGCATAAGGCTCGGTTTAAGGTTTCAGTCCCTGATGAGATAAAACCGCAAGTGCACGGTCTTACCGAAGTAGTAAAATAAGAGTATCGTTCCGACAGGGAGTTATGAATTCAATTAACTTTCAATAATGATTAGATGAAAGTTTCAAAGGTTAAAAGTTTGGATTTTTAATTATAAGAAAATAAAAGAAAAGATAAAAGCCTTGGAATCATTGGTTCATCCTAATGACAAGTCCTTCACAAACCAAACTATTAAACTTATAACCTTATGTTAGACCTAATTTCTCAAGACAGTTTCTCTTATGTTCCTCTAGCAACCAAGCCTATTTCGCTGACTTGATTACTATTAGATTTTGGTTCCTCTATCAACCAAGCCTATTTCGCTGACTTGATTGTTATTAGTTCCCTTGAAGATCGAAACTATATGTCTCAAAGATTGCAAAGCCTATTTCGCTGACTTTGCAATCCTTGTCTGAATTCACTTGTTCGAATATTGAAGCTCCACTTTCGTTTTATGAATTGATATTTGGAATAATGGATAAACAATTATCAAACCCTCCACTTTCGTTTCCACAGTTTGATAATGGTTGATCCATGTTAAGACGGTGAATTCAGATAAGAAATTAGGGTTACATAAGATTAAGGTTTAAAGCTTGGTTTGATTAGGATTATGTCATTAGACTTATCCAACAATCCCAAGACAAGAGAAGTCTACTCACTGACGTTCATCGTAGACAAGGAGAAGAAGAGAGAAAGCATAAAAGTAAATAACAATAAAGTAAATGAACTTTTATTAGAAAACAATTGTCACATATTGCATTCCAAGAAAAGATGAATAATTGTGATGGCTAGCTACTCTATTTATAGCACACATTTGACTTAAAATCTAAGCAAGTATATTCTAAGAATATTCCACGAGAGATTGTGCGCTAAAATAGAATAGCTCAGAATCCAAGCAAAAGCAGCAAAAGGTATTCTGGAGGGTGGCACGGCCGTGCCAAGGCTAGCACGGGCCGTGCCAGGCTTCTGACTTGTGGGAGACGTATTTTGTCTCTCAATCTTCATATTTTCGTGTCCAATCGGCTCCAAATCCCTTTCTTTTGCTCCAAGATTCAATCCATCCAATATTCTTTCCTGAAATATAATAAATTGCAATTTAAAGTAAACTATCCTAAAAAGGAAATAATACTAATATAAAATTATATAAAATCTAAATAAAACTAAACTAAAAAGCATATTAAAATAGTATATAAATGACTCATCAAACTCCCCCACACTTGAATCTTTGCTTGTCCTCAAGCAAAAGGCATAAACATAGTAGCACTAACAGTTATATCAAATGACAATTTCAATTAAAGCACATGTCTCCTCAAGGGCTTAAATCCCAAATGTACACTAATCACAAACTCAAGCATTTCTTGTAATTTTTATTCAACCCAACGATCAAGTTTCAAGTGAGTGTGTGTGTGAAGTCCAACCCTTTTCGTGCTCCTGTATAAGATAGGCATTATGAGGAAACATGGTCTAATCCTAGCACTAAACCAACCAAGAAAGATTCCTTCTATAATTCATATAAGAGAGATGGAAGTATTTGAGGATCTTTGTTCTTTGCCATTTGCACATTTTAAGTTCTTTATTTAAGGAACAACATCTTCACGTAGGAGGTCGGAGGGCCTACCCCCTTCCCCAATCTAGATCCAATGGTATCCCTTAAAACATCATCTTCACGTAGGAAGTCGGAGGGCCTACCTCCTTCCCCAATCTAGATTCAATGATGCTTTTTAAAGTTTTTTTTCTTAAGATATCAATCATCTTCACGTAGGAAGTCGGAGGGCCTACCTCCTTCCCTAATCTAGATTCAATGATGAGATCTTTGGAATTTATTTGGCTTTTGGCTTTTTATGAACTCCCTTATACTAACTTATACTACTGGCACTTTGAGAATCTTTAAAGGTTAATGCACCACTAAGATTAAAACGCGTTTCCTTAAAATACCTATTCATACATTTACTCAAGGGAAGCAACTTTTTTGTTTTTCTCATTGGAGAATTTTATTCACTTTAAAACAAGATGTGGGTATATCAAGAAGACTTAGAACACAAGAGTTTGCTTTCATGTACAAGATTCAACAAAATAAGAGGAGATAGTGAAAATTTTTGTGTCATGATATTTTCAATAAAAATTAGCTACTTAACCATGCCTTTTACAATAAAACAAAACAAAAGAATAAAGTTCAAGGGAGTTTGGAAACACTACGACTAAAGACACTTTATTAGGCTCCCCCCACACTTAGGAGAAGCATTGTCCTCAATGATTCAAAATAAGAGATATGAAGAAGAAGAAGAAGAAGAAGGAGGAGGAGGAGTAGTAAGAGAAGAGAGGAAGAGGAAAGCTCACATTTTTCATTGAGTTCTATAGGTAGGACCTTGGAGGTGAAAATGGTGCATCATGTTCCGAAGTATTTGGTTATTTTCTTCGGATATGCGGTTGCCCCTTAGGACATAATTCCTTAGTCCCGACAATTCAACACCTTGCCTTAGTTGCTTGGTGCTTATCCTCTAGTCCTCGGTATGCATCCATGCCCATCTTGCATTTTCATTTGTTTATCCGGCATCATGGTCATGGTGCTCCTCATCATGGTACAATTGTGCACCTTCCTCTTCTTGGTGCAAATGTGCATCTTCCTCGCCTTCATTATCGTGTTCTTCATGTACCTGTGGATCATCAACAACATACAACAAATTTTCTTCCACCTCAGTGTTAGTCCGAGATGGGTTAGAAAGTATAATCAAAATAGGCACATTGAGTTTGAGTGCGTAGGACATGGGTGGATGGGGCTTAATGAAGTTCATAAAGATAAGGGTCCTTATGTTAAGCCTATTGTTTCCCTCAATTTTGGTAATCCCTTGGTCCTCACCCACTCCCAATTGCCTAGCTATGTATGTGATGATACCACCCACGACTATCTCTCCCGTACTATCAAACCTATTACCGTCATGGGAAAGGTAATCAAGCAATTAAAAGCATGTGTTAACGAGGTGGTTGTTAAGCATGGCCCACGACATGAAGAGTTCATCCGTCCTAGTGTTCCTCAATTCGGTCCTACCCCAAATACTGCAAGTCATTACCCTTTGAAGGTACCTAAGCACCGGGTTGTGAATATGGCTAGCTTTGTTTGAACGTGTGTTAAATTGCCTAAGGTTGGTGATATGTTCCCAAAAGGTGGCGGGTTGATAGTCAACCGGCTTAAGACTTTGATCCCAAGAGTCATGGATGAACCCCGTGTTAGCGAAGCTCATCTCATCACAAAAGTGTTGGAGAGACATCTCGTAATAAATGTTCATAAGCCGGAAAGAGATTCTATGATTAGGGTTATCAAAATTCATCCTATCCTTTGTAAAAATGATAGAACTTAAAAACTCATAGGTGAAATTTTCATAACCCCGCATAGGTCTTAACATAGCAACCCACCCTAATCGTCTTAGAAATTTAAACACATTGTCACTAAGGCCTAATGTAACCAAGTGATAATTATCAGGGTACCTGCAAGGATGTAAATGTTTAGAGATGAGATTTATATACCTATCCTTTTGCTTGTTGTCCTTGAATATTATGCCATGATTATTTGCCGGTACTTGCTTCTTTGGGGGAGGTCCTCTTGAAGATGTTGCAACTTCTTTTCCACTTCTTTTGGAAGCCATAGCCTTGACCTTGGTTGGACTTGGTGTGGTTGTGGTGAAGGTTTAAGTGAGTTTTAGGAGTTGGTTGATGGAGGTTGTGATTTTTTTTGGATTGGGTGGATGAAAGTGGATTTTGTATGGATGGTTGCGGTGGGAATGGTTTTTGTGGTTGAATTGGGTAAGAAATTTTGTGAATTGGTGAATGTTTGATGGAGATGTGGAGGTTTGAGGTTTTGTGGTTATGGAGGTTTTAGAGAGAAGTAGGAGGGATGAGAGGGGTTTGGTTTGAAGAATGAGGGAAGAAGATGAAGGAAAATGAGGTTTAACCTTACCTGAGGTCGGGCACGGCCGTGCTGAGGTTGGCACGGGCCGTGCCAAGTTCCTGGAGTTTGGCCTGGTTTTGGAAGGGCAAGGTCTGGCACGGCCGTGCCAGTGTGAGCACGGGCCGTGCCAAGGTTCTGGAGACCGGGACTTCAAAAATTTTCTTTTTCTTGAATCATAGTCGGACAATTACCTACAAAACAAATAAAAACAAAACACAACAAAACAAAAGCAGTTAAATGCGTGGGTTGCCTCCCACGAAGCGCTTCTTTATAGTCATTAGCTTGACGTTCAAGAGGTTTCTCTACCCTATACCCAATCTTTCCCAAAGGGATAGTGGCGTCAACCTGGCATTCTCTCCCAAATCACACATGGCTTTCTTAATGCTTTCGGAACCTATGACACAAGGTATGGGAAAATTTTCTGGATTCTTAAGTTTAGATGATAATTTGGTTGGAAGTATTTCAATAAAAATTCTAAATTGGTCATCTAACTTTGATTTGACAAAACCTTGTGTTAATGGATTTTTAGGCTCATGAGGTGGTGAAACAAATGGCTTTTCATTTTCTCCTATAGTTTTCTCACTTTGAGGCTCATCACTTCCTATCTCTCCCTCATTGTTCTTAATTGTCACAACGGGGTCCTCTAATTGGTTACCATCCCTAAGAATAATAGAACTTATATGGCCTTTGGGGTTGGTTTCAGTTTGACCTGGAAAGATCCCGGTGGTTTGAGAGGAAGTAGTCACGTGTTGGGCCACTTGAGAGATTTGGGTTTTGAGTATCTTATTGTGAGTTGCTATGGAGTCTACCTTGGATGTGATTTTGGCAAGAGAGTCATTCAAAAATCCTGTTTGGTTTTTAAGCTCTTGGAGTTGCTTGGATTGATTTATAACATAATTTTCCATTAAAAGTTCCAAGCTGGATTTTTGAGGGACTCTTTGGTTGTTTGCATAACTGGGTGGTGTTGCTTGTTGTCCAAAAAGATTTTGAGGGGTTTGATAAAAAAAGTGGTTGTTTCCAAACCCTCGATTATATTGAGCATAGTTTACTTGCTCAGGACTTCTAATAACACTACCTAGTTGGCAATCAATGCCAATATGGCCAAATACACCACAAACTTCACAACGAGGTGATACAGGAGCAGGTGTGACAACACTAGTATTCATTGTATCAAATTTTTGTGTCAGTGTGTCAACCTTAGCAGTTAGATGATCAAGGGAGGAAATTTTGTACATACCTGCCTCTTTTTTAGAGGGTGAAGAAGCAGTGATGACTCTCTCACTTGTCCACTGATAGTGGTTTTGTGCCATGCCCTCGATCAAATCATATGCTGCTGTGTAAGTTTTATTCATCAAAGCTCCACCTGCAGCTGCATCAACATAGATTTTTGTGGTATACGAAAGACCATTATAAAAGGTGTGGATAATAAGCCACTTCTCTAAACCATGATGGGGGCAAAGCCTAAGCATTTCTTTGATTGAAACGCTCCCACGCATCGTAAAGAGATTCACCATCTTTTTGAGTGTATTAAAAAAGCCTCGCCCTGAATTGAGCGGTTTGAGAAAGGGGAAAGAATTGGGCAAGGAAAGCTCGCCTCATTTGGTCCCATGAAGTGATAGAACCAATAGTCAATGAATGAAACCAAGCACTAGCTCTATCCCTTAAGGAAAAAGGAAAGAGGTGCAGCCTTACGGTCTCTTGGTTTGCCTTCAAAGTTCCACTGAGTTTTAAAAAAATTGAAACATGAAGATTCGGATCCTCAGTGGGTGATCCGAAAAATTGATTTTGCTGCACTAGGTAAATAAGTGCAGGTTTTCTTTCAAATTTACTACCCTCAACCGTTGGGTACACAATAGCATCGTACGACTCATCTGAAGATGTGATTGCATACTCTTTGAGAGCACGTTTCTCATCCATGTCGTTATTATTGTCTTTGAGCCATGCCTGAAATCAAAACGGTTAAAGATAGAAAATAAAAAATAAGGAGAAAGGGAGGGAGAGATATATAAAATAAAAATAAAATAAGATAAGGAAATAAAATATATTATAAATATAAAAAATAAAAAAATAAAAAGGTAAGAAAAAGGAAATAAAATATTTTATAAATATTTGTATATATACTATTATATTATATTATATTTTTTTTATATTATATTTTTTTTTTAGACTAACCACTATTAAAAAGTTAATCAAATTACAATAACTCCCCGGCAGCGGCGCCAAAAACTTGGTTCCGGAGACCGGGACTTCAAAAATAAGAGTATCGTTGTGACAAAAACTTATGTCATTAGACCATGGATCAACTATCTGATAATACCATGTCATTAGATCCATGTTGTGACAAAAACTTATGACACTTGCGGTAATACCATGTTTTTCTACCCTTGATCATCTATCTGATAAGGTGGACACACTTCTTCAAAAATTTGATAAATTAACTGTAAGTGTCGTCACACATGCTCTTGTCTCACCACCTTGTGAATTTTGTGGAATATTTGACCATACTGATGTTGAATGCCAACTAGGTAGTGTTGCTAAAAGTCCCGAGCAAAAATTTTATACCTTTGGACAACAAACAACACCACCCATTTGTGCAAACAACGAAAGAGTCCCTCAAAAATCTAGCTTGGAAATTTTACTCGAAAAACATGCTATGGAGCAATCCAAGCAATTTCAAGAACTTAAAAATCAAACTGGATCTTTGAATGACTCTTTTGTCAAGCTTACATCTAAAGTGGACTCCATTGCTACTCACACTAGAATGCTAGAAACTCAAATCTCTCAAGTAGCCCAAAAAGTAGCTACTTCCTCTCAAACCCCCGATGTCTTTCAAAGTCAAACTGAAGCCAACCCCAAAGGCCTTATAAATGTTATTCAACTTAGGGACGGTAAGCATTTAGATGACCCCATTATGAAAACTAAGACAATTGAGGGTGAGATAGAGAGTGAAAAGCAACAAGATGAGAAAGTCATAGGAGAGAGTGATAAGCCAATCGCTTCACCACCTTATAAACTCAAAATCCATGTCCCACAAAGGCTTGTTAAGCCTAACCTCATAGTGATTGAGAGTTTTTCCACCCCTTGTGTGATTGAGAGTGAAACCATTGAAAAAGCTATGTGTAAAGTGGGAGAGAATCTCAGGTTGATGCCACTATCCCTTTGGGAAAGATTGGGTATTGGGTAGAGAAACCTTCTAATCGTCAAGCTAATGACTCTAAAAGAGCGCTTCGTGGGAGGCAACCCATGAGTTTTATTGCTTTTATTTTGTTTGTTTTGTAGGTATTTGTCCAAATATGATGCGAAAAAGTGAAAAAGATTTGAAGCCATTGACCAGAAATCCACCCAAAAAAAAAAAAATAATAATATTTCTTCCCTCTTTTTCCAGAAAGTTAGCACGGCCCGTGCCTGAGTTGGCACGGCCGTGCCAACCCATCAGCACAAAAAAAAAAAAAAAAAAATTTTTTTTTTTTCTTCCCGTATCCAAATCAAATAACATCTATAATCCTTCTTCCGTAATTCTCTCCAAACTTCACCAACATTCATCCACCCACAACCAAACCAATCTAGGGTCAATGGCATCAAAAAGGAAAGGTGAGAAGATTGAAGCCTCCAAAAGTGGTGCAAGCAAGAAGCAATCAACAACCCGAATCATGGGATCCAATTCAAGGATTCCGAGCAAAGCAATAGGTATAAATCTCTAATATCTAGAACTATCTCTCCTTGCAGGTACCTTGATGTTAATGCTATGGATAGACTAGAAATAGATGAACATGTGATTAGGCTGTTGAATAAATTCCCAACCCTGTGCTTAGGTACCTTCACACGGTTATTGCTTGCACCATATGGAGTAGAAAAGAGGTAGGAATGATGAGCTATTTATGTTGTCGGACATGCTTTATAACCACCATGTTAACATTTGCTATTTTTTTGCTTCATTATCTTGTTTCAATTAATAAAAAGAAACCGGATGATAAGGGTGATATAATGGTAGGTGGAATCATCACTTTTATTGCTAAGAGGTTTAGGGTGAGTGTGAATCAAAGGATCAAGAGGATAGATGAAAATTATTATCCAAACTTATATACTCTCACTACTTTGTCTTTCCTTAGAACCCATGACCATACTCACAATTACCAATATGAATGGAGAATTATTAGAACTAATTGTTTGATTATTCTACCTAATTCGGACATTACTAATCCGGAGGTGGTGGAAAATTTGCTTTATGTTGGTACTAACCCACAGGTACAAGATGATGGTGATGATGGTGGTGATGAAGAGGAGGTAGGTGCACAACACCATGAACAAAAAGCCGGTGGAAACTATAATGATAAACGGTGGGCATGGATGCAAACCAAAGTTCAAATAATATGCACCGAGCAACAAAAACAAGGTGTTGAAATGGTCGGGGTAAGAAACGATGTCCTAAGGGGCAATCAAATAAATGAATAACACAATCAAATGTTCCAATACATGATGCAACACCTTCACCTCCAAGGTCCACCTTGTGGACTTCCATAAAATTGTGAGCTCTCCTCTTCCTCTACTCTTCTCTACTTCTCTTCTTCTTCTTCTTCTTCTTCTTCTTCTCCTTCTTCTTCTTATTCTTCTTCTTTTTCTTTTTCTTATTTTGAATCATTGAGGACAATGCTTCTCTTAAGTGTGGGGGGAGCCTAATAAAGTGTCTTTAGTCGTAGTGTTTCCAAACTCCCTTGAACTTTATTCTTTTGTTTTGTTTTATTGTAAAAGGCATGGTTAAGTAGCTAATTTTTATTGAAAATATCATGGCACAAAATTTTCATTGTCTCCTCTTATTTGATTGATTCTTGTACATAAAAGCAAACTCTTGTGTTTTAAGTCTTCTTGATATACCCACATCTTGTTTTAAAGTGAATAAAATTCTCCAATAAGAAAAACACAAAGTTGCTTCCCTTGAGTAAGGAGGTAGGCCCTCCGACTTCCTACGTGAAGATGATTGTTATCTTGAGGAAAAACTTTAAAAAAGCATCATTGAATCTAGATTGGGGAAGGAGGTAGGCCCTCCGACTTCCTACGTGAAGATGATGTTTTAAGGGATACCATTGGATCTAGATTGGGGAAGGGGGTAGGCCCTCCGACCTCCTACGTGAAGATGTTGTTCCTTAAATAAAGAACTTAAAATGTGCAAATGGCAAAGAACAAAGATTCTCAAATACTCCCATCTCTCTTATATGAATTATAGAAGGAATCTTTCTTGGTTGGTTTAGTGCTAGGATTAGACCATGTTTCCTCATAATGCCTATCTTATACAGGAGCAAGAAAAGGGTTGGACTTCACACACACACTCACTTGAAACTTGATCGTTGGGTTGAATAAAAATTACAAGAAATGCTTGAGTTTGTGATTAGTGTACATTTGGGATTTAAGCCCTTGAGGAGACATGTGCTTTAATTGAATTGTCATTTGATATAACTGTTGGTGCTACTATGTTTATGCCTTTTGCTTGAGGACAAGCAAAGATTCAAGTGTGGGGGAGTTTGATGAGTCATTTATATACTATTTTAATATGTTTTTTAGTTTAGTTTCATTTAGATTTGATATAATTTTATATTAGTATTATTTCCTTTTTAGGATAGTTTACTTTAAATTGCAATTTATTATATTTCAGAAAAGAATATTAGATGGATTGAGTCTTGGAGCAAAAGAAATGGATTTGGAGCCGATTGGACACGAAAATATGAAGATTGAGAGACAAAATACGTCTCCACACCTTTTGCTGCTTTTGCTTGGATTCTGAGCTATTCTATTTTAGCGCGCAATCTCTCGTGGAATATTCTTAGAATATACTTGCTTAGATTTTAAGTCAAATGTGTGCTATAAATAGAATAGCTAGCCATCACAAATATTCATCTTTTCTTGGAATGCAATATGTGACAATTGTTTTCTAATAAAAGTTAATTTACTTTATTGTTATTTACTTTTATGCTTTCTCTCTTCTTCTCCTTGTCTACGATGAACGTCAGTGAGTAGACTTCTCTTGTCTTGGGATTGTTGGATAAGTCTAATGACATAATCCTAATCAAACCAAGCTTTAAACCTTAATCTTATGTAACCCTAATTCCTTATCTAAATTCACCGCTTTAACATGGATCAACCATTATCAAACTGTGGAAACGAAAGTGGAGGGTTTGATAATTATTTATCCATCATCTCAAATATCAATTCATAAAACGAAAGTGGAGCTTTGATATTCGAACAAGTGAATTTAGACAAGGATTGCAAAGTCAGCGAAATAGGCTTTGCAATCTTTGAGACATATAGTTTCGATCTTCAAGGGAACTAATAACAATCAAGTCAGCGAAATAGGCTTGGTTGCTAGAGGAACAAAAGAGAAACTGTCTTGAGAAATTAGGTCTAACATAAAGTTATAAGTTTAATAGTTTGGTTTGAGAAGGACTTGTCGTTAGGATGAACCAATAACCCCAAGGCTTTTATCTTTTATTTTATTATTTGCTCTTAATTAAAATCCCAAACTTTTCTACCTTATAAACCTTTAGTCCAATCATTATCTAAAGTTAATTGAATTCGTAACTCCCTGTCGGAACGATACTCATATTTTACTACTTCGGTAAGACCGTGCACTTGCGGTTTTATCCCATCAAGTTTTTGGCGCCGCTGTCGTTGTAGTATAGTGGTAAGTATTCCCGCCTGTCACGCGGGTGACCCGGGTTCGATCCCCGGCAGCGGCGCCAAAAACTTGATGAGATAAAACCGCAAGTGCACGGTCTTACCGAAGTAGTAAAATAAGAGTATCGTTCCGACAGGGAGTTATGAATTCAATTAACTTTCAATAATGATTAGATGAAAGTTTCAAAGGTTAAAAGTTTGGATTTTTAATTATAAGAAAATAAAAGAAAAGATAAAAGCCTTGGAATCATTGGTTCATCCTAATGACAAGTCCTTCACAAACCAAACTATTAAACTTATAACCTTATGTTAGACCTAATTTCTCAAGACAGTTTCTCTTATGTTCCTCTAGCAACCAAGCCTATTTCGCTGACTTGATTACTATTAGATTTTGGTTCCTCTAACAACCAAGCCTATTTCGCTGACTTGATTGTTATTAGTTCCCTTGAAGATCGAAACTATATGTCTCAAAGATTGCAAAGCCTATTTCGCTGACTTTGCAATCCTTGTCTGAATTCACTTGTTCGAATATCAAAACTCCACTTTCGTTTTATGAATTGATATTTGGAATAATGGATAAACAATTATCAAACCCTCCACTTTCGTTTCCACAGTTTGATAATGGTTGATCCATGTTAAGACGGTGAATTCAGATAAGACATTAGGGTTACATAAGATTAAGGTTTAAAGCTTGGTTTGATTAGGATTATGTCATTAGACTTATCCAACAATCCCAAGACAAGAGAAGTCTACTCACTGACGTTCATCGTAGACAAGGAGAAGAAGAGAGAAAGCATAAAAGTAAATAACAATAAAGTAAATGAACTTTTATTAGAAACCAATTGTCACATATTGCATTCCAAGAAAAGATGAATAATTGTGATGGCTAGCTACTCTATTTATAGCACACATTTGACTTAAAATCTAAGCAAGTATATTATAAGAATATTCCACGAGAGATTGCGCGCTAAAATAGAATAGCTATGAATCCAAGCAAAAGCAGCAAAAGGTATTCTGGAGGGTGGCACGGCCGTGCCAAGGCTAGCACGGGCCGTGCCAAGGCTAGCACGGGCCGTGCCAGGCTTCTGACTTGTGGGAGACGTATTTTGTCTCTCAATCTTCATATTTTCGTGTCTAATCGGCTCCAAATCCCTTTCTTTTGCTCCAAGATTCAATCCATCCAATATTCTTTCCTGAAATATAATAAATTGCAATTTAAAGTAAACTATCCTAAAAAGGAAATAATACTAATATAAAATCTAAATAAAACTAAACTAAAAAGCATATTAAAATAGTATATAAATGACTCATCAGTCCCTATCATACAAGGGATGGCAAAACTTCCTGGATCTCTAAGCTTTGTAGGTGGCTTCTTGATGATTGCATTATTTTCCCTTGTCAAAGCTATTGTTTCATTATGATCCATAGCCTTTTTCTTTGAAAAAATTTCTTTTAAAAACTTGGCGTATAGGGCCATACGAGACAAAGCTTCAGCATAGGGGATCTTAATGCAAATCTTTTGAATTATGTTTAAGAATTTAGTGAATTGAGCCTCCAAGTTGAGCTTAGTAAGCCTTAATGGTGTAAGGGCTTTGTTCTTGTTATGCGATTTTTCACTTTTTATCACACCTTTCTTACCTAAACACCTAACACTCTCCCTCTTGACACTTTTGGCTTTAGTAACGGTCTCTTCTAGCTTACTACCCCCAAGAAAAATAGCGTTGACATGGGCTTTGGGGTTTGTTTCAGGTTGACCAGGAAAGACTCCTGGTGTTTGAGAAGAGGTGGCCACCTGTTGGGCTACTTGGGAGATTTGGGTCTCAAGCATTTTTGTGTGTGTGGCGATAGAATCAACCTTGGTATTGAGTTTGGAGAGAGAGTCGTTCAGAAATCCTGTTTAGTTTTTCAATTCTTGAAGATTTTTATTTTGATTAGCAATGCAATTTTCCAATAAAATCTCCAAACTTGATTTCTGAGCTACTCTCTGGTTGTTTGTATAGCCAGGTGGTGATGCTTGTCCATAGGAACCTTGAGGATTTTTGTAAAAATTTTGATTTGGCCTCATTCCTTGGTGGTATTGAGCGTAATTCAGTTGCTCAATATTGGCAGCATTACCTAACTGACAATCAACACCTATATGACCGGATATACCACAGACTTCACAAGGAGGGGATGCAGAAGAAGGTGTGACAGCATCAACGTTAAGTTTTTCAAATTTTTGGGTTAATGCCTCAACCTTAGCAGCAAGGTGATTATATTCAGAGACTTCGTATATACCTGCCTCTTTCTTAGAGGGAGTAGGAGTGGTGACGGTTCTCTCATTGGTCCATTGGTAGTGATTCTGAGCCATGTCCTCAATCAAAGCATAAGCCTCCGTATAGTTTTTGTTCATTAGAGCTCCACCTGCAGCTGCATCAACAGACATCTTAGTGGTATATGACAAGCCATTATAAAACGTGTGGACTATAAGCCACTTCTCTAGGCCATGGTGGGGACAAAGTCTAAGCATTTCCTTGAAACGCTCCCATGCCTCATAGAGAGATTCCCCATCTTTTTGATTGAAACGAGTAATTTGATCTCTAAGTTTAGCGGTTTTAGATGGGGGGAAAAATCGGGCAAGGAATGCTCGCCTCATATCGTCCCATGAAGTGATGGAACCGACTTCTAGGGAGTGCAACCAAGCGCTAGCTCTATCCCTTAAGGAAAAGGGAAAGAGATGAAGTCTTACGGCTTCTTGGTTCTCTTTTATGGTTCCACTGAGTCTAAGGAAGGAAGAAATATGGAGATTTGGATCCTCAATGGGTGATCCAGAAAACTGATTTTGCTGCACCAAATGGAGTAGTGCAGGCTTGATTTCGAAGTTATTACCCGCAACCGTTGGGTACACGATAATAGCTTGTGGCTCTTCCGTTGAAGGAGTAGCATACTCTTTGAGAGTGCGTTCAGCCATAGCAGTATTATTTTGTGCCTCTCTCTTTTTCTTATGCAAAAGCCTTTCGATCTAAGGAATAAATTCTCCGAGACTTTTACTTCTTCGCATAAGAAACCGAGAACCCAAGAAGTTAGTGGTAATACAAAGAGAGAAGTAGAAGAAAAGAGGAAGAGAAGAGAGTTCTAATCACAAAGAAAGGGTTAATCAAATTAGTTTACTCCCCGGCAGCGGCGCCAAAAACTTGATGAGATAAAACCGCAAGTGCACGGTCTTACCGAAGTAGTATAAAAGAGTATCGTTCCGACAGGGAGTAGTTCAATTCAATTAACTTTTTAGAGATGATTAGAAGAGAGAAGAGAATTGTAAGTTGAGGGTTTTCAAGCGTTTGAAAGATAATAATAATAAAAAGAGCCTTGGGATCGTTGGTTTCCTCTAAATGATAAGTCCTTCTCAAACCAAAACTATAAGCTTATAATGTTACGTCAGACCTAATTTCTCAAGACAGTTTCTCTTATGTTCCTCTAGCAACCAAGCCTATTTCGCTGACTTGATTACTATTAGATTTTGGTTCCTCTAACAACCAAGCCTATTTCGCTGACTTGATTGTTATTAGTTCCCTTGAAGATCGAAACTATATGTCTCAAAGATTGCAAAGCCTATTTCGCTGACTTTGCAATCCTTGTCTGAATTCACTTGTTCGAATATCAAAGCTCCACTTTCGTTTTATGAATTGATATTTGGAATAATGGATAAACAATTATCAAACCCTCCACTTTCGTTTCCACAGTTTGATAATGGTTGATCCATGTTAAGACGGTGAATTCAGATAAGAAATTAGGGTTACATAAGATTAAGGCTTAGAGCTTGGTTTGATTAGGATTATGTCATTTAGACTTATCCAACAATCCCAAGACAAGGAGAAGTCTACTCACTCATGTTCATCGTAGACTTGGGGGAGGAGAGAGAAAGCATAAAAGTAAATGACAAGAAAATAAAAGAAAAGAAAAGAACTTTAATTAGAAAAGCAATTGTCACTTATTGAATTCCAAGTAAACATGAATATTTGTGATGGATGGCTACTCTATTTATAACATTTGTTCGACTTAAAATCTAAGCTATTACATTCGGGCTAAAAATAGAGTAGCTTAAAATCTAAGTAAAAGCAGCAAAAGCAGCAAAAGTGACACGGGAGGGTGGCACGGCCGTGCCAAGGTTAGCACGGGCCGTGCCAAGCTTCTGGCATGGGGGAGACATATTTTTGTCTCTCAATCTTCATATTTTTGCATCCAATCGGCTCCAAGTCCCTTTCTTTTGCTCCAAGACTCAATCCATCCAATATTCATTCCTGAAATAAAATAAAATGCAATTTAAAGTAAACTATCCTAAAAAGGAAATAATACTAACATAAAATAAAATAAAATCTAAATAAAACTAAACTAAAAAGCATATTAAAATAGTCAATAAATGACTCATCAAATATGTGTACCAACTTTCATTAAGTCTTTACAAATTCAATACAATCTTTTAAACACTTTTGTAATTCAAGTCTTGTTTTACTAAGTCTTTTCAAAGTACTTCCTTTTACTGTCATTATTTACAGAATTTCGATTGGATTCAACCCGGATTGGATTCGATTCTTTACATTTTGTTCTTATCTTTATCTTATCGAAAATACTTTACAAACAATTATTACTCCCATTTTCAAACAACAAAAGCACAATATGCTCCTAAGATTTACTGGTTGGTCTTGCAAGTAAACATCATTGAAACCAGCGATTGTTTACCAAAAATCAGTGTAAACAGATGGCTACTCTATTTATAGCATTTGTTCGACTTAAAATCTAAGCTATTACATTCGGGCTAAAAATAGAGTAGCTTAAAATCTAAGCAAAATCAGCAAAAGTGACACTGGAGGGTGGCACGGCCGTGCCAAGGTTAGCACAGGCCGTGCCAAGCTTCTGGCATGGGGGAGACATATTTTTGTCTCTCAATCTTCATATTTTTGCGTCCAATCGGCTCCAAGTCCCTTTCTTTTGCTCCAAGACTCAATCCATCCAATATTCATTCCTGAAATAAAAGAAAATGCAATTTAAAGTAAACTATCCTTAAAAGGAAATAATACTAACATAAAATCTAAATAAAACTAAACTAAAAAGCATATAAAAGTAAGCAATAAATGACTCATCAATTAGTGAGAATAGTTATTTTACTAAGTTACTAGAGTAAAGTTGAGATTTTTTAGTTTAGTGACCGTTAGTGACATTTTACCGTTATTAGTTAATTATCGGTTAGAGTGTAGAAATTTTGAGATGTGAATAGAAATGGGTTAAGTCCATTAGGTTTTGGGTTAGGCCCATTAGAGGGTTATACCACAAAACAATTGTCTTAGAGAAAAACCTCATTCATTTCATTTTATAGATATTTTCTAGAGAGAGGTAGAGAGAGAAAGTGGGAGAAGAGAAGAACAAGGGTTAGAGAGAAGAGGAACTTGAAGAATTCAAGGGTTTGAATAATCATAGGAGCAAAAGTGAAGCTTGAGTTAATAGTGGGTGATAATTAAGGTAAGGGGGTTAGTGTTCATCATAATCACTTTTGTAATTTTCAATTATTTGTATGATAAGTGCTTAATTGGATGAATTGATTAATTGTTTATAAATGATGAAATTCGTGCTCTATTTATGATGACATGTTTAGATGTATGAAGTTATGGATAATTGGATTGTAGTTAGTTGAAATACATGTTCAAAGTATGAGAAGTTGGTATATGTTGAAAATATGCTTAATTCGTGAATTATGTTTTGTTGTTGTTGAATTGTGATAAGTTTAATGATCAATTGATGTTGTTGTTGATATGTCATGTTGTTGATGATAATTCATAGCTTGGGTTTGCATGATTCATGATTGTTGTTGAGAAATGAGCTTTTGTTGGTGGTTTTGTAAAATGGGTTGATAATGAAGAAGTTTGATTTTGATGATGTTGAATGAGTTAAGGAAGTTGTTAGAATGATTTAAGATGATATGATTTTCTGTTTTAATCACTTGGTTTTGGAGAGAAATCGTTTTGGGAAGAAAACGGGTTTTTGAGTAAAAGTAGTTTTTAAGCGCTTTTGCAAAATAAGTCATTTTGGGATGAGATTGATTAAGTTGGTTTATTGTTTAAATGTCAAGTTTTCAAGTGTGGTTTGTATGGTCTAAGTGTTAGGAATGCATTGGCGAAAACGGAACTGAAATCAGATTCGAAAACAAGATTTTATGCGCAAAAACGTAAAAATGCATTTTGCTGTACTAGTGAGGTGACACAACCGTGTGTCTAGATGACACAACCGTGTCAGATTCTCCTGTAAGGGATGACACGACCGTGCATTTTGATGACGCGACCGTGTCAGTTCTGCAGAATCCTGAAACCTCGTTTTTTTCGTGTTTTTGTGTACTTTTAAGCATGTCAATGGAATCCAAACACCTAACCATATTCGATCAATTTATAATTAAGCTTCTAAGAGTATCATAGCTTGATTCTAACTTGGTTTTGATTTGGAAATGATTTGATTTCGCAATATGGAAGAAATGATATGAACTTGTCGTAACTTGGTAATTTTGATGATTTTGTCGAAATGAACTTTTGTAAACTAAATAGGATTAAACCTACAGCTCTTATAGACTTAGGTAGGACTTGTATGGTTGGTCAAACATCTTAATCATGTCAACTGTGATATTTCGGGTGGGAATGTAGAAAACGTGAAATTGGGTTTTCTCATACGAACTTTAGCTATTCTTTGAACTAATGTCTAATAGCTTGTAAGTGGCTTAAGCTCATGACTACATGATTGATTAAGATTGTTTGAGAGCTTTCAACTTGTCTAAGTTTCTTTGTCTTGGGAATTATCAATGTTGGCCGTTTGCCACTTGATACGGTTTTTGTCAGAAATGTTTCCTTTGAACCAATTTTCTTATGATCTATCGTGACTATCCTTATATGACTAAGTGATGGTGTGGTTGATGTTGGATGGTTATATGTTGGATATGATATTTGTCATGAGATGTTGTATGTTATCTTACTTGGAATATGAGAATTGTTTGGAATGGTGAAACTATATGATGTGGTTGATGTTGAATGGTTATATTTTGGATATGATGTTTATCATGAGATATGTATGCTATCTTGCATAGAATGTAAGGAATGCTTGAATGGTGAAACTATATGTGATAGTTGATGTTGAATGATTGTATTGGATATGATGTTTATCATGAGATGTGTATGATATCTTACTTAGAATGTAAGGAATGCTTGAATGGTGAAACTATATGTGATGGTTGATGTTGAATGGTTATATGTTGGATATGATATTTTTCATGAGATGTTGTATGTTCTCTTACTTGGAATATGAGAATTGTTTGGAATGGTGAAACTATATGATATAGTTGATGTTGAATGACATTGTTGATTATTGATAATCATGTTGATGTGTGTCGATGAATACTATGATTTAATTGTGTGTGGGCATGTTTTCTTGATAATGCAAATGTTGTGGAGATAATCAATATAATTCGGTGTTTTCCTATATATTGAGGTGAAATTGTGGATTGTTGTCGCATTATCGAGTCCTTATACATGTCCATGCATCATAGTTGTGTTGAGATGATGATTTATTCATTATTAGGCTTCGGCCTAGCAGAGATCTTTTGAGATCAAATTTTAGGGCTTCGGCCTGGCAGAGATCTAGTTATAGGGCTTCGGTCTGGCAGAGATCTTTTGAGATCTAGTTATGGGGCTTCGGCCTGGCAGAGATGTTTTGAGATCTGGATACGATGTTTGATTTCGTTATAAGGCTTCGGCCTGGCAGAGATCTTTTGAGATCTGGATATGGGTGACGACCCTGAGGTGATTTGGTACCA
This sequence comes from Medicago truncatula, assembly GCF_003473485.1. Lineage (NCBI taxonomy): Eukaryota > Viridiplantae > Streptophyta > Magnoliopsida > Fabales > Fabaceae > Medicago > Medicago truncatula. The sequence continues at coordinate 26,626,711 of NC_053043.1, read as the reverse complement.
CATGCATATATGTGTCAATAGGTGCATATCATGACATGAGTCTTATGATACATGTGATTGGTGATTGTTCACGAAATATGATTAATGATTGTTCATGGCTTATGATTGGTGTTTGTTCATGATGTATATGATTGGTGATTGTGTATGAATAACTGTGAATTGATATTTGTTCATGACACATGTGATTGGTGATTATTGATGTGAGATATTGGGGTTTTGATGTAAGTATATATATGAGAATATTATTATTGATCAAGTACATGATGTTTATATTGAAATATTCATGCTAATTGTTGATTGGATTATGATGATGTAATACTTACCCCTAGTGGATCTGTGATGGACCGCCTACCTATTTGTATGGATGGGTAGACGTTGTGCAGGATTAGTTGCTTGGTGGATATCGGGAGCTACCTCCGATATCGGTGTTTTTAGAGTCTAGGTTGGCTCTGATCTAGGCGTCGGTTATGTCTGTCTAGATTATCTTTTGTTTTGGATTTTGTTATGTTTGGAGATTACCCGTATGTTGGGATTTCGAGATGCATCTATGTTGATGTAATGATTGATTCATGACATGTATATTTGGATTACTCTGGTTTATATTCCGCTGCGCCTATTGAGGTTTATATACATGTTTATTGGTTTTTGAATTTTGGATGATGGCATAGCCTCTATTTCTTGAATAAATGTATTATTCGCATGTTTAATTGCTTTAATAGAAATAGGAGTGTTACAAGTTGGTATCAGAGCCATGGTCGGTCTTGTCCGGACTAGTATTCGTTGAATTTCATGTTTGTATGCGAATGGTATTGAGTTACCTTCGGTACTTGTTGTGTTGTTTCGTTCTTTTAGGTGGGTTTGAGCGTAGTGGGGGAGTAGCAGGTTGCATCTAGTGTGTTAGTCTGGCAAGGGAAGGTATCTTTGGCTGCGGAGGGTCAGTTGGTTGTGGTTTGTGTTAATTGTCGTGTTGATTTTGGATTTTGTTTGCTTCTTTGAAGGAGAATCAGTTGTGTGCTAAGTTGTCTAAGTGTGAGTTTTGGTTGCGGGAAGTGAGTTTCCTTGGTCATGTGATTTCTTAGGGTGGTATTTCTGTGGATCCTTCTAAGGTTGATGCAGTGTGGCAGTGGGAATCTCCTAAGTCTGTTTTTGAGATTAGAAGTTTTCTTGGTTTGGTAGGTTATTATCCGAGGTTCATCAAGGGATTCTCTAAGCTGGCGTTGCCATTGATGCAGTTGACTCAGAAAGGACAAACTTATGTTTGGGATGCTAAGTGTGAGAAGAGTTGAAGAAGAGGTTGATTTCAGCTCTAGTGTTGATTTTGCCGAATCCGAAGGAATCATTTGTTCTGTATTGTGATGCTTCTAAGATGGGTCTTGGCAGTGTGCTTCTGCAGAATCTTCAGGTTGTGGCTTATGCTTCGAGGCAATTGAAAGTGCGTGAGAAGAATTAACCGACTCATGATTTGGAATTGGCCGGCGTTGTGTATGCATTGAAGATTTGGAGGCATTATCTGTATGGTTCTAAGTTTGAGGTGTTCAGTGACCACAAGAGTTTGAAGTATTTGTTTTATCAAAAAGAGTTGAATATGGGGCCAAGAAGATGGTTGGAATATCTTAAGGATTTTGATTTTCAGTGGAGTTATCATCCCGGGAAGGCTAATGTTGTTGCTGATGCTTTAAGTAGAAAGACTTTGCATAAGTTTGCTTTGATGGTTAAAGAATTGGAATTGATTGAGCAGTTACGAGATTTGAGTTTGGTTAGTGAGTTGACACCGGATGGTGTGAGGTTAGGGATGTTAAAGTTGACAAGGTAAAGGTGGAGACTTTAGATTGGATGAGAATGGTGTTTTGATGTTTCGTGATCGAGTTTGTGTGCCGGATGTTGTTGAGCTTAAGAGGTAGATTTTGGACGAAGGTCATAGAAGTAGTCTGAGTATTCATCCAGGAGCGACTAAGATGTATCAAGATTTGAAGAGGTTGTTTTGGTGGCCTGGAATGAAGAAGGATATTGGTGAGTTTGTTTATGCTTGTTTGGTTTGTTAGAAATCAAAGATTGAACATCAGAGACCGTCGGGTTTGATGCAAGCGTTGTTTGTGCCAGAGTGGAAGTGGGATAGTATTTCTATGGACTTTGTTGGAGCGTTGCCTAAGACTAGTAAGAGTTTTGATTCCATTTGGGTGATTGTTGATCGGTTGACGAAGTCGGCACATTTTGTTCCTATTAAGACTAGTATGTCTGCGGCAAAGTTGGTTGAGATTTACATTGAGCAGATTGTTAGATTGCATGGTATTCCTTCTAGTATTGTGTCAGATCGTGATCCGAGGTTTACTTCTAAGTTCTGGGAGAGTTTGCAAGCTGCTTTGGAAACTAAGTTGAGACTGAGTTCTGCTTACCGTTCTCAGACCGATGGGCAGACGGAGAGGACTATTCAGAGTTTGGAGGATTTGTTGAGAGCTTGTGTGTTGGAGCAAGGTGTCAGTTGGGATGAATGTTTACCGATGATTGAGTTTACTTACAACAACAGTTTTCATTCTACTATCGGAATGGCTCCGTTTGAGGCTTTGTATGGTAGGAGGTGTAGAACACCGTTGTGTTGGTTTGAATCCGGAGAAAGCGCTTTGTTAGGACCGGAAGTTGTGCAAGAAACTACGGAAAAGGTTAAGATGATTCAAGAGAAGATGAAGGCGTCTCAGAGTAGACAGAAGAGTTATCATGATAAGAGGAGAAAGGATATTGAATTTCAGGTTGGTGATCATGTGTTTTTGAGGGTGAATCATGTGACCAGTGTTGGTCGTGCTTTGAAGTGTAGGAAGTTGACTCCTCGTTTGTTGGACTGTTTGATGTTATTGAGAAGGTTGGGGTTGTAGCGTATCGGATTGCGTTACCACCGTCTTTGTCGAATCTTCATAATGTGTTTCATGTGTCTCAGTTGAGGAAGTATGTGCATGATGCCTCTCATGTGATTCAAGTGGATGAATTGGAAGTAAGAGATAATTTGATGGTTGAGACTTGGCCGGTTAGGATTGAGGATCGTGACTGAAGAGTTTGCGTAGCAAAGAGATTGTTTTGGTCAAAGTGATTTGGGTTTGACCAACTAGTGAGAGTGCCATTTGGGAACCGGAGAATAGGATGAAGGTTTCGTATCCGGAGTTGTTTCCTTCAGGTAATTTTCGAGGGCGAAAATTCTTTTCAGGGGGGGGGAGAGTTGTAACAGCCCAATTTTTAGCTAGATTTATTTTAATTACTTTTATTATGTGTTTTATGTGCTTGTGTGTGATTATTCATCATTGGGTGCATTTTCCTGGGTTTCCGTGTTGGAAGGGTATTTTAGTCATTTTGGACTTAGGGGTATTTTGGTCATTTCGTGAGAACGGGTAAAATTATAATTTTGGTGGAAATTACTTTTAGTGATTAGTGAGAATAGTTATTTTACTAAGTTACTAGAGTAAAGTTGAGATTTTTCAGTTTAGTGACTGTTAGTGACATTTTACCGTTATTAGTTAATTATCGGTTAGGGTGTAGAAATTTTGAGATGTGAATAGAAATGGTTAAGTCCATTAGGTTTTGGGTTAGGCCCATTAGAGGGTTATACCACAAAACAATTGTCTTAGAGAAAAACCTCATTCATTTCATTTCATAGATATTTTCTAGAGAGAGGTAGAGAGAGAAAGTGGGAGAAGAGAAGAACAAGGGTTAGAGAGAAGATGAACTTGAAGAATTCAAGGGTTTGAATAATCATAGGAGCAAAAGTGAAGCTTGAGTTAATAGTGGGTGATAATTAAGGTAAGGGGGTTAGTGTTCATCATAATCACTTTTGTAATTTTCAATTATTTGTATGATAAGTGCTTAATTGGATGAATTGATTAACTGTTCATAAATGATGAAATTCGTGCTATATTTATGATGACATGTTTGGATGTATGAAGTTATGGATAATTGGATTGTTGTTAGTTGAAATACATGTTCAAAGTATGAGAAGTTGGTATATGTTGAAAATATGCTTAATTCGTGAATTATGTTTTGTTGTTGTTGAATTGTGATAAGTTTAATGATCAATTGATGTTGTTATTGATATGTCTTGTTGTTGAGAATTGAGTTGTTCTTCGTGGTTTTGTAAAATGGGTTGATAATGAAGAAGTTTGATTTTGATGATGTTGAATGAGTTAAGGAAGTTGTTAGAATGATTTAAGATGATATGATTTTCTGTTTTAATCACTTGGTTTTGGAGAGAAATCGTTTTGGGAAGAAAACGGGTTTTTGAGTAAAAGTAGTTTTTAATTAGGGCGTATATAATAGCCTCACAAGTTGAAAGTGACATTTAGAAATACTAAAAGGACCCCTAGTGCACGAGGCAAAGTTCAAAAGTGGCTGACTGAGGTCATCTTCGCTTAAGCGACGGCTAGCTCGCTTAAGCGACCGGCTTACAGTAAGTCTGGGTTCTGCTCGCTTACGATTCGCTTGAGCAAATTCCTGGCAGAATCAAAAAGGTTCCTCGCTCACGGGCTCGCTTACTGTAACACCCCGTTACCCAAAAGTAATTAAATATAACATAAACATCAGAGTTAAGCACCAAACGGGCATGCTACACTACATTTCAAAATTCCTTAAATAGCATATATAACTATTTAAATAAACAACTGTCAAACATCAATAAACTTGCAGCGGAATATTTGTTTCAACATCAACCATTATTTAAACCTCCAATAATATCTTGGCATTAAGCCTAAACAACAATAAATCAACCAACAAAGGGCCACATCATCAAGTTCCAAAATTGATACATAGGAAGGAAAAACAACAGTAATAATAATAATAATTCCCATCCCACGTATCAGAGCCCTAGACACGACTCTTGAGCCACCACCGACTACTCAGGATCACCTGCAAGTTACCCATAGGAAGGGCAACATTTTCAAGCAGAAAGGGTGAGATTCACAACAATAAAATATAGATATTAAAAACTTCAATTGAATCTAACACCCTATAAACATCAATTTATCATCTTGCAAATGTAAATATATAATTCACAAGCAACAACAACATCTCATCAATCAATCCATCATAATATGTATATAATTATATATATATCCATCAACAACATCATCATCATTAATATGGCAACTACAACCAACAACCAAGACTCATGCATGACATGACGACACCACTAAGACTCCTCAATTATGCAATTATGCATGTGGTACCAAACAGGACCGAAGCCCTCACCGCTTTTGAATGGTTAAAGCATTCATCAGGACCAAAGCCCTCACCGATGTGAACAACTAGTGCTCCAGGACATGAGTCCTCTCCGCTGTTTATGCATATGCAATGGACCTACTTTTGTATATCTACATACAACTTGACCATGCATACATACTCCATATGACTCCACTTATACAACATGTATGATTCAATAATTTTAGCATACAATACAGTCATCAGCAACAACATCAATCATCACCATACACACAACAACAATCAGCATGCAGCATTTAGGAACTCTCCTCGCGAGCACATCTGCTCGCTATGGCGAGCTCACAAAACAGGCTACTCGCCATGGCGAGTTCAAGGCGAACTCGAGGCGAGTGAAAATAAGGTACTCTCGGGAGTTTGTATGTTATTTATCGTCAATTCTGTTATTTATCGTAACTTTGTTCAACTGACGGTAATCTATGCACAATCTCATACTATCGTAAATCTCATACATCAAGTCGTCAATTCTCGGAAGCGGATATCTGTTATTTATCGTAACTTTGTTCAACTGACGGTAATCTATGCACAATCTCATACTACCATCCTTCTTCTTAACCAACAACACCGGCGCTCCCCAAGGTGAAACACTGGGTCTTACAAACTTCTTATCTAACAAGTCCTCCAACTGTTTCTTCAATTCAACTAACTCAGAAGCTGACATACGGTATGGTGCCATCGACACCGGCTTCGTTCCTGGGACAAGGTCAATTGAAAATTCAACTTCCCTCTCTGGTGGCACATCAGGAATCTCATCAGGAAACACTTCTGGAAATTCATTCACCACAGGCAACCTGTCAATTACAGCTTGATTTTCTAACGACAAATATGCCATTAAAGAATACATCAGAATCCCGTCCCGTTCTAGCTGTTTCATCTGTTTCGTAGACAAAAGTTCAACTTCACCTTCTTCTTCAGCAGAAGAAAAATGCACCGTCTTACTAAAGCAGTTGATATGAACTCGGTTATACTCTAACCAATTCATTCCAAAAATAACATCCATACCCGACAACGGCAAGCAAACTAAATCAACCACAAAGTCCCTACCAAACATAGATATAGGACACCCCAAACAAACAAGAGAAGTAGTTACTGAACCCTTAGTTGGAGTTTCAACAAGTATTTCTCCTTTCATATCAGATACAATCAAACCCAACTTATATGCACTTTCTAAAGCAATGAAACAATGAGTAGCACCAGTATCTATAATAGCAATTAAAGGAGTACTATTAAAGAAACAAGTACCTCTGATAAGTCGGTCCTCATTAATAGTCTGCGTACCAGTCAACGCAAACACCTTCCCTCCGGTCCTAGCCTTCTTCGGCTGAGTACACTGTGAGCTGATATGACCCTCTTCATTGCAGTTGTAGCAGACAATGTCCCCACGCTTACATTCAGCTAGTGCGTGTCCCTTCTGACCACACCTGAAGCACTTCCTCTCATCTCTACCACAAGCATTGCTCTTGTGGCCTTTTTCACCACACTTGTAACAAACAATCTCAGAAGGAGCATCTCTCCTCTTAGGCCTCCTATCATCATTCACTTTCTGCTTTCCTTTGTCAGCAGGAGCACTATAAGGCTTAGGACGACTCTGCTGTCCCTTGCCCCTCCTCTCACTCATTATCTTGTAATGAGCTTTGGTGTCTTCCTCATAAATCCTGCAGCTGTTTACCAACTCAGAGAAGACTCTGATCTGCTGATACCCAATAACTCTCTTAATATCAGCTCTCAACCCATTTTCAAATTTGATACACCTGGAGAACTCAGCTGTCTCCGCACTGTAATGAGGGTAGAACTTAGCAAGTTCCACGAACTTAGCAGCATACTCCGTAACGGACAAATCACCCAGTTTCAATTCCAGAAACTCAATTTCCTTCTTACCTCGGACATCCTACGGGAAATACCTGCTCAGAAACTCCTTCCTGAACATGGCCCAAGTTACCACAGCACCATCCTGTTCCAGCACAGATAACAAACTCACCCACCAGTCGTCAGCCTCTTCCGCTAACATGTGCGTCCCAAACCGCACCTTCTGTGTCTCTGAACACTGCATGACCCTAAAAATCCTTTCAATCTCTTTTAACCATTTCTGAGCACCATTAGGATCATATCTACCTTTGAATGTCGGTGGATGATTCCTCAAGAAGGTCTCCAACATTCTAGTTCCATCACTACCAGCTTCAGCTTTTGGTTGTTGTTGAACAGCTTGAGCTACAGCCTCAAGCGCAGCAACAAGAGCAGCATCACTACTTCCAGTCATCTCGAAGTTCTACATGAGAAACAACAACTTAGAACAACAACAAAAAGCAACATTAAAGTTGACACTCTATCCTAGGTGGCTCAACACGACTCTACTACTTGGCCGGACGGACCAACCTGCTCTAATACCAATTGTAACACCCCATTAACCAAAAGTAATTAAATATAACATAAACATCAGAGTTAAGCACCAAACGGGCATGCTACACTACATTTCAAAATTCCTTAATAAACAACTGTCAAACATCAATAAACTTGCAGCGGAATATTTGTTTCAACATCAACCATTATTTAAACCTCCAATAATATCTTGGCATTAAGCCTAAACAACAATAAATCAACCAACAAAGGGCCACATCATCAAGTTCCAAATTTGATACATAGGAAGGAAAAACAAAAGTAATAATAATAATAATTCTCATCCCACGTATCAGAGCCCTAGACACGACTCTTGAGCCACCACCGACTACTCAGGATCACCTGCAAGTTACCCATTGGAAGGGCAACAATTTCAAGCAGAAGGGGTGAGATTCACAACAATAAAATATAGATATTAAAATCTTCAATTGAATCTAACACCCTATAAACATCAATTTATCATCTTGCAAATGTAAATATATAATTCACAAGCAACAACAACATCTCATCAATCAATTGATCATAATATGTATATAATTATATATATATATCCATCAACAACATCATCATCATTAATATGGCAACTACAACAAACAACCAAGACTCATGCATGACATGACGACACCACTAAGACTCCTCAAATATGGAATTATGCATGTGGTACCAAACAGGACCGAAGCCCTCACCGCTGTGAACAACTAGTGCTCCAGGACATGAGTCCTCTCCGCTGTTTATGCATATGCAATGGACCTACTTGTGTATATCTACATACAAATTGACCATGCATACATACTCCATATGACTCCACTTATACAACATGTATGATTCAATAATTTTAGCATACAATACAGTCATCAGCAACAACATCAATTAGAGATCCAACAATCCAGAATAATGCACAATTAAGTATAACTATGCTCAAAACAACAAAAACAATCATCACCATACACACAACAACAATCAGCATGCAGCATTTAGGAACTCGCCTCGCGAGCACATCTGCTCACTATGGCGAGCTCACAAAACAGGCTACTCGCCATGGCGAGTTCAAGGCGAACTCGAGGCGAGTGAAAATAAGGTACTATCGGGAGTTTGACATTTTTCTCACTCAAACCTCAATTCCAAGCTCCCTATTCATGTTTTTAACCTAAAACTTGCTCCAGTCATCATTAAAATCATTTAGGCACATTAAACCATCCCCAAAACATCTTATAACAACAATTTGAAAATCAAGAATTTCACTCACTAACTCGCCATGGCGAGTGGTTCTGCTCGCAAGGCGAGACATGATGTTGCTCACTCGCGAGGCGAAGCATGAATACTCGCGAGGCGAGCGATGAACATCAGTACGGCCAGAATCTAGGTTTTTCCCAAAAATCCCATTTTTCTTCCATTCACTCCCCAAATCAGTTTACAGATATAAGTTAACTTGCTGTATACACTCAGAACCTATTTCTAACATCAAAACAACAATTCCTACTCCAAATTCATCATTTCTTCACAAAACCCATAATCCCCAATTTTCACCAAAACTCTGTTAAACTCAAAATTAGAAATTAACATCTACTCTACTGAAGCAAACCTCACCCTTACCTTAATTCAGAATGAAAAATGCACATCAATTGGATTCTCTTGGTTCTCCTCCCTTGTTCCTGGTTTTCTCTCCCAAAGCTTGGTTTCACATAAAACAGTTCTAACTCTCTTTTCCTAACTTCCCATTACTTAACTCCCCTTAATTATCACTTAACTCCCCATAATTCTAATAATTTCTATTATTCCCCCAAATACCAAAATAATTATTATTTCTCAGTTATTCTAATTATTATTAAAATAACTATATAATAAAATAAACACACCACATAAATCACCAAAAATCATATATAAGACTCTAATTAAATCAAAATAATTAAATATATCGACTAGGGCGTTACACTTACGGTTCGCTTAAGCGAATTCTGGGCAGAATCAAAACAAATTTTCGCTTACAAGCTCGCTCTCTGTTCGCTTGAGCGAACGGCTAAAGACGATTTCTGGGTTGCTAACATGAATGTTCGCTTAAGCGACGGGTCGTTCGCTTAAGCGACTATTCATATGGATTGTGCAAAAACCTACGGGTTTCAGACCCTTTCCCACTCCAAAACCCAATTTAAATCCCCTGAACAATTCATGTTAAGACAATTTTCAGAAATTATACATTATGGTTATTGAGAGATAGTCTCACCCTTACCTTAGATTTTGCAGAAAGATTGCACAGCAAATTCGGTCCTTAGGCTCTTCTCTCTTGTTCTTGCTTTTGAAGTTGAAGTAAATATCACTAGAAGGGGGGGTTGAATAGTGACCCTTTAAAAATTTCTCTGTACTCTTAGAGAGTTTGAGCTCTCAATACTTTGCTTGGAGTAATATGATTAGTAAAACAATAAATAACAACGCATAAAGTAAAGAGTAGAGTTTAAGAGAGATCACACAGAGAAGTTATCCTGGTTCCCCCAATATGGGTTAGTCCAGTCCCCACAGCTTTTGTGAGATTATCCACTAGTTCTTTAGGAGTTTCTTCCTCCTTTTTGCAATGTGCAACACAATATGTATTCACTAAGCCTCACCAGGCTTACACTGACTCTCGAGCTCTCGCTGAGCTTGAGGCTAAAACAACTATGTACTCTCCAAGCCTCACCAGGCTTACACCACTGATATTATTAGCTTCAGCAAGCTTACAGTATCACTCAAGATTTTACAGGCTTGAGGATATACAATCAAAATGAGATTTGATGTTTGGATCTAATTAAAACTTTCAAGCTACTAAGAGAATGAGAGATTGTAGTTTGTGATACTCTTAAAAAGATGATCCGAAAATATGATTTGGTTCTGTAAGAGTATTCTTGATATTGAGACTGATTGATGAATTTATTGCTTGTATGTAGGCTTGTGATTGTATTGGAAATTCATGCTTTCTTTGTTGAGAGAAAGCTTCTATTTATAGCCATCCTTCATCCTTCAATATCTGCAACTGTTCATTCTTGTGTAGACGCCCTTGCTGTTAATAGGAATTGCAAAACTGCCATTGTCCCGACGTTGAGTTTTGAGCTTTTCAGCCTCGGCCTCAACTTTTAACACTAAGAGCTTGAGCTTGAGCTTGAGCTTGAAATGAACCAGGAGCGTGTGTGAATAGTGAAAAGTACATGAACAGTGAAAAGTATTCTTTCTTTTCCACTTTCTTCTTACTTGTTCTCCAAGATACATCATTGTCACTGTCCTTGCAATGCTTTGTCTCCAAGATACCATTTATAAATTATATTTGAATACTTGGTCACCAAGTCATTGTACTTTATGTCTTTTTGCTTGCTTGCTCATCAAGATACATAATAGGGCTTATGTCATCATCCCTTTCTTCTCCAAATGATTAGCACATGATTGAAAGACAATTTTCCCTTGCATTTGCGCATGGTTTTCTTTGTGAAGCTTTCTTGGATTAAATCATTTAATTACCCTTTAATAATGAACACATATTCTTCTTGAGAGCTTGAGCTTGAAACTCCAATGATACATGGCTTTAACAATGTGTGAGAATTGGACTTTCCTATCCTTAATAAAATTCACTCAAGAGCACACATTCAATAACCAAATAACATTATAATCTTAATTTTAATACAAGAGTTTGTTTATCATTTAAAAACAAGTTCAAAGGGATTTTTGCTTCAACAATCTCCCCTTTTTTTGATTCATGACAAACTTTTGAAATTAAAATTGCATAAGGAGGTTTAGAATGAAAACTCCCCCTTAATTTATGCATCATATTAATTTTGGGGCTCCCCCTCAAATTATGATTATAAGATGGAAGGATTTAAAAGCATAGAGTCATTCATTTCATTAATCAGAATAGTTCATGATTACATTTGATTCATGAATATTTGCATAAGCATAATATTAAAATTTCAGAGGATCATTTTGCTACATACACCATGTTTAAGCTCAAAAAAGATCCTGGAAATTTCAAAAAGAGTTAAAAAACAAGAAATTCTCCTTTGCTACATATACGATGTTTATACAAGCACGAATTGCGCACTGATTGCAATTTTTAGAAAGCAAGAAATAAAAAACATAAAAACAGCATACACCAGATTTTTTCAAGACATTCTCCCCCTATTGTCAGCAACCAAAAAGTAAGGGGGTGGCCAGAGGTTCAGCCTCAGCCTCAGGCTGGAGGAGGAGCAGGAGCTGGAGCTGCAGATACTGGCAGGATGGGATACACAATTTCTGGTAGAAAAGGAGTAGCGAGATTTGGGGCAACAGCAGGTAGAAATTCAATTAGCAACCAATTGTTCATAAAAGCTTGCCTATTTCCATAACTAGCAATGGTTTGTTGCAAACCAACAATATTCAGAATCACATCAGCATTAGTGGGACCAGCAGGAGCAGCAACAGGCGCATTAGCATTTTTAGAGTTATTGTTTCCAAAAGATCCAAGTGAACCGAAATGACTAGGTTCAGGTAAGGGAGAGGAAGAAGAAGGTTTATTAAGCTTAGGATCAATTAATGGTGAAGCAAAGTAGTCACGAGTAGCTTCCATCAGAGGGTTATCAGTTGATTTTGTTGGTGAGATGAAAGAGGTTAAAGGAAAATTGTTATTGGTTTGTCCTTGAGAGATACCTTGCATTTCATCATCCAGATGAAATCCACCAGTCATGGAATAGAACTGTTGGGATTGAGATTGAAAGGTATGGCAGAAGCAGGATAAAAAAACGTAGAGTTAAAACCTTCTTGGACATCTTCATTCAAGTTTGGTAATGGTGAGGATTGGTGATCAAACGGAACAGGACTAGGGGATTTTCTAGGTGAAGGAATGGGAGGTGTATTGTGTTCAGGAGTGAAATTGTCTTCAGCTAAAGCATGATCTTGCTGAACATCGTCTTTCTCATTTCTTGGTTCTTTCTCAGATTCTTCAATTTCAGCTTCAGATGATTCAGATCCTTCATTAGGACATTCAGGTTCTGGCGTAGGTGTTGAGTACTCAATCTCTTCAGAAGGCTCAGGAGTTTCAGATCCTGAGTTAGACAAATCTGTTTCATGATCAGGTAGTTCGTCCTCAGCCTCAGCCTCAGCTCAAGGTTCACCTACTTTCCCTTTTTTCTTAACTGACTTACTAATCTTATGAGTTGCAGTTTTCTTTCCCTTAAGTTTAGGACCAATAGTAAAACCCAGGCGCCCTAAATTTGAACCATCAATCACAGCATATTCATCTAGGCTCACTTCATCATCTAAAGGAACTTTAAACTCTCTAAAAATTTTAGTTAACAACATAGCATAAGGAGTTGTTCTACGACGAGAGGCTGAGTGTTTCATATGAGTTAAAATCAAATAACCTAGGTTTAGAGGTTTCTTCTTCACCAGATGATAAATAACAATTAGGTCAGAATTGTTTACCTTGTCCCAACTACCAGCTCTTGAGAGAATGTTGCGAACGGTTATGTTATGAAATAGGTGACACAAAGGAGTAAGGTTGGAAGCTGTTGGTTTTTCATCAGACCCTTCCTTTAGAAAGCTTGCTAACACATCATCACTATCTAGCTTGTAATGATCGAACCAGTTATCTCCATAGAGATGAACACCCTTATTTTCTATGTGAAAGAGCTTACACAAGATTTCTGGAGTGAGTTTGAAAGTCACACCTTTGAGAGTGACAGAGACAGAGTTTGCTTTGAACTTAGTAGCAGCATAAAAAGCTCGAGTGAGACGTGGGTACTGTAACTCTTTTACAGATAGAATAGGTGTCCAACCTAAGGCATCAGAGTAAGGTTTAATATTCTGACCTCTTGAAGTCATATCAACCACATCTACTAACCTTCCATTTGCAATTGCTTTGTCCGCCCACTTGCTTAGATAAGCAGCCTTGATAGCAGGATCTCCAAAAACAATGTCCCGAGAAGCAGCTTTATCCTTTTTTGGAGCTTCAGATTTTTCTTTATCTCGAGCTCTCGGAGAGCTTGAGCCAGAGACCTTTAATTTCTTCTGAGGTTGAGGTGAAGATGACTCAACAGCTTGTTTCCTCTTTTTAGAAACAAATTTCTTGGACTATTTCGAATGAGGATGAGAGGTTTCAACTGCGGTTTCAACAGCCTTTCTCTTGAGAGGTGATTTCTGAGGTTGAGTTTCAATAGGTTCAGTGAGTCCTTCAGTTTGTGATTCGATCTTTTCCGCAACCCTAGGTTCGGTTCTTTCTCCATCAGAATCAATAACATGCACAGTTGAATTGATTATTGGAGGTTTGTTCACAGACCTCATTCTTTGAGATTTTCTAGTAGGGATCGATGATGAAGAGATTTTAGGTTTAGATTTCTTTGATTTTGAAACAATTGATTTAGACATGGATGCAGAAGAGGCTTTTGAAGTAAAAATAGTTGGAACAGATTTGGGAACAGAAGAAGGAGAGGAGTTCTTGGATTGAAAAACAGTGGTCTTTGGTGAGGGATTATTTGGTATAAATGGTACCAAAGCAAGATGACTGTTTGGTGGTGGTGTTGGTGGCGAATCGGGTTGATGAGAAGGAGGAAGGGATGGTTCGGTTTGATGAGGAGAAGGAGGTGGTGGTGAGGGTGACGGCGGAATTGGTGGTGGTTCGGTTTCAAAGGCGAGAGGTGGTGGAGATTCATTTTGAGTTTCTTCCATGAATGGTGATAGTTCGATGGAGAGAAGGAGAGACAAATGTGTTGGTTCGATGGAGAGAAGAAGAAGAAGAGGAAGAGTTTTTGTAGGAAATTGAAAAGGTAGTTTTTTGTAAGGGATAAAGAGAAGAAAAAATAATGATGATTAAAGGACATAAGCCATGGGAAAACGTGAGAGAAAAAGTTTGAAAAAAAAGTTTTTGATGCAAAAGACATCTATTGATTTGACCAATAGTGGTTTAGGAGACATTCAAAAAAGGTGGTATTTGGAGGGAAATAACAACAAGAGGTTTTTAAATAATGAGCTTAGGTGTAGTAAAAATGTTTATCCTCTATTTTAATGTTTGGAGAGAATTATAAAATAATTATTTTAATGAAGATAAACTAATAATAGATAATTTATCTCTTAAAAAATTAAATCTATCTTCTACCAACGGTTTGGTAAAAATATCTGCGAGTTGATTTTCAGTATCAATGAAAATCAATTCAATTTCTCCTTTCTGAACATGGTCTCTGATGAAATGATGTTTTATTTCAATATGTTTAGAACGAGAATGATGAATGGGATTTTTAGACAGATTTATAGCACTTGTATTATCACAATGAATAGGAATTTTTGTGTATTTTACGGAGTAATCTTCCAGCTGATTTTTTAACCATAATACCTGAGAGCAACTGCTTGCAGCTGAGACATATTCGGCTTCAGTAGTAGACAGAGCAATTGTATTTTGTTTTCTGCATGACGAACTGATGAGAGCTTGACCAAGAAATTGACATGCTCCGCTTGTGCTTTTTCTTTCAATTTTATCTCCGGCATAGTCAGCGTCACAATATGTTGTAAGATTAAATTTTTTGTCCTTTCTATACCACAAACCAAGATTAGTAGTACCGACAAGATATCTGAAAATACATTTAACAGCAGTAAGATGTGACTCTTTGGGTGCTGTTTGAAATCTAGCGCAAAGTCCCATAGCAAAAACGATATCTGGCCTGCTCGCTATTAGATATAATAATGATCCAATCATTCCTCTGTATTCTTTTTCAGATACAGACTTACCTTGTTCGTCTTTGTCTAAGCTTGAGGAAGGATGCATGCGAGTAGACATAATTTTTGCTTCATTCATTTTATAATTTTTGAGAAGATCTCTAATATATTTTTTTTGAAAAATAAAAATGCCGTCTTCTTGTTGTTTGATTTGCAAACCCAGAAAGAAACGAAGTTCTCCCATCATACTCATTTCAAATTCACTTTGCATGAGGTTAGAAAAATCCTCACACATTTTTTCATTTGTAGATCCAAAAATAATATCATCAACATAGACTTGAACAATTAAAAGGTCTTGGTTAAGACTTTTTCTGAAAAGAGTTGTATCGATATGTCCACGAGTAAAATCATTTTTGAGTAAAAAGGTACTTAGTCTTTCATACCAAGCTCGAGGAGCTTGTTTGAGACCATATAAGGCTTTTGAAAGTTTGAAAACATAATTTGGTTTTTTGTTATCCTCAAAGCCAGGAGGTTGATGGACATAAACCTCTTCATTCAGAAAACCATTTAAGAAGGCACTTTTAACATCCATTTGAAAAAGTTTGATTTGTTTATGTGCAGCATATGCAAGTAAAATTCTAATTGCTTCTAACCTTGCTATCGGAGCATAAGTCTCATCATAGTCAATACCTTCTTGTTGATTATAACCTTGAGCAACTAGTCTTGCTTTGTTTCTGACCACTTTACCATCTTCATCTAGTTTATTTCTGAACACCCATCTTGTTCCAATGATGGTTTTGTCTCGAGGTTCAGGTACTAAATTCCAGACTTTGTTTCTTTCAAACTGAGAAAGCTCTTCAGTCATGGCTTCAATCCATGATTGATCAATGATAGCTTCATTTATGGATTTTGGCTCCATTTGAGAAATCATAGCCATGTTTGTTTTGTCTTGGAATGATGATCTTGTTCTTACTTTATCAGCAGTGTCACCAATGATTAATTATTTTGGATGATCAACAACTGATTTCCAGCTTGGAGGAATGAATGAATCTGGTTCATCTTCATCCTTTTGTTTTGATATATCAGAGGTTTGTTGATGACTAGAATGATGAGGTTCATCTTCATCCTCATTTACATTCTCAACATTAAGATCATTAAATTCATCAAAAACAACATGCATACTTTCCTCTATACATCTGGTTCTTAGATTATAGACTCTATAACTTTTGGAAGAAGTAGAATAACCAAGAAAAATGGCTTTGTCTGACTTAGAGTCAAACTTACTCAGATTATCTTTGTTATTCAAAATGTAACAATAACATCCAAAGATATGAAAGTATGCAATGGTAGGTTTCCTATTTTTCCAGAGTTCATATGGGGTTTTGTTTAGAAAGTTTCTGATAGTAACACGATTCAGGATATAGCAAGATGTGTTAATTGCTTCAGCCCAAAAATATTTTTCAACATTTGATTCATTTAACATGGTTCTGGCAATTTCTTGTAAAGTTCTATTTTTTCTTTCAACTACACCATTTTGTTGAGGAGTTCTGGGACAAGAAAAATTGTGAGAAATCCCATTATCTTCAAAGAAGGATTTAAAGGATGAATTTTCAAATTCTCCTCCATGATCACTTCTTACAGAAATAATGCGTGAATTTTTTTCATTTTGAATTTTTTTGCAAAACGTTTTAAAAGCTTCAAATGAATCATCTTTGTTTTTTAAAAATAAAACCCACGTGAATCTGGAGAAATCATCAACAATTACAAATCCATATATTTTTCCACTAAGACTAGCAGTTTGAATAGGACCAAAGAGATCAATGTGAAGAAGCTCAAGAGGTTTGTTTGTGGAAATAATGTTTATGGGATGAAAACTACTTTTAACCTGTTTCCCTTTTATGCAAGCTTCACATATGTTATCTTTGTCATAACTGAGTTTAGGAAGACCTTTAACTAGATCAAGTTTGGATAGTTTTGAAATAGTTTTCATGCTTATATGACCAACTCGTCTATCCCAGATCCATTTATCTTTATCTATGGACGTGAAACAAGATTTAGTTGGAAGTTCATCTAAGAATAAAATGTACAGATTTTTATGTCTTGATCCAGTAAAGATGATTTTTCCTGAGGATGATTGCTTAATTTCACATATGCTTGGTTTGAAGATAACTTGAAAGCCACTATCACAAAGTTGACTGATGCTTAGCAAGTTATATTTTAAACCTTCTACATATTGAAGATCCTTAATCTTAGCAGATTTATTGTTACCAATGACACCCATACCTTTGATTTTAGCTTTATCATTGTTACCAAATGTTACTCATCCTGCTTCCCTTTCTTCGAAGGAGAGAAAACAACCTTTATCTCCTGTCATATGCCTTGAGCAACCACTGTCCAAGTACCAATGCCTTTTCTTGGTTGCCAGCATACATTCCTGTGTCAGAGGTTAGTAGTAACTTAGGTACCTATATAGATTTGGGTCCTTGAGGGTTAGTGTTCTTGAGATTTTTGTTTTTATTGTAACATTTGGATTCATGATGACCAAATTTGTTGCAATAGGAACATTTTTTCTTTTTCTTGACCAGATAGTTTGTTTCAAGATGTACAGGTTTTCTATAACAGTTATCTTTAGAATGACCATGTTTTTTACAAAAAGAGCATTCCTTTCTTATTTTAGGAACTAAGATTTTTTTACCTGGTTTAGGAATAAAAAAGTCTTTATATATTTTTTGCTTCTTTGAAATGTTAAACCCTATCCCTGTTTTATCGAGCATTCCTTTTTGAGAGCCAATAATTTTTTGAAATGTTTCAGTTGATTTAACAAAACTAGAGATGTCATTTGTTAATCCTTCTACTTGATCTTTCAAAAATTAATTTTCTTTTTCAAACATTTTTGTGGTTTGTTTGACTGTAGTAATATCACTTATAGGTTCCTCTATTTGAGTTTTGTGAGAATCAATATTTTCAATATTTTTTAAAGGAGGAGTATCTAACGTAATTTTTTTTTCAGATAATCTAAGATTTTCTTATTTTAGATTTTGAATGGTTTGAAGATATTCTTCATTTCTTTTTTGTAGCTCCTCATTTAGTTTCTTCATTTCAATAAGTTTATTTCTTTGAGATAAACATTTTTGAGATAAAGTTTCTGAATCGTTTAAGAGGTTATCAAAAATTATTTCTATCTTTTGACAAGAAAGACAGGAGTTTGAGAAAATTACCTCTTCTGCATCATCTTTTGCCATAAGACATAAGTTTGCTTCTTCAACCTCTATTCCATCATTTTGGTCGTCAGCATCATCCCAAGTGGCAGGCATAGCTTTTTGGAATGGAGGTTTCTTTTTCTTTTCCATAGGACATTCCGATTTGTAGTGTCCTATCTTGTTGCATTCGAAACACTGAACCTTGCTTTTATCTGTTTCGACTTTTTGAGGCTCTCTTCTGTTTTGAAATGGTCTTCTATTTTGATTTCTTCTAAAGACCATTTTTTGAATTTTTCTTGAAATTAAGGCTAGGTCAACCTCATCCTCATATTGATTTGTGAGATCGTCATTTGATTCAAGATTTTGTGAACAAGACATCTCATTTTGATTTTCATGGCTTTGAGAGGCTTTCAGAGCAACCATCCTGGTTTTTTGTGGTGGTTTATCTTCCATGAGGATGGATTCATGAGCTTTTAAAGAACCTATTAATTCTTCAATCTCAAGCTCTTTAAGATTCTTAGCTTGAGTGATTGCCGTAACCATTGGTCTCCAAATCTTTGGAAGACTTCTTAGGATTTTCCTGACTCTCTCATGATTTGTGTACTTTTTACCAAGAGAGCGTAATTCGTTTACAATGATTGTCAATCTTGCGAACATTTCATCATTGGTTTCATCTTCTTTCTTCTTTAACATGACTAGTTCCTTCATGATGAGTTTTTAAAGCTTCCCATATTTCTTTTGCGGTTGTACATTCTTCTATTCAATCATATTCTTCCCTGCTTAAAGCACATGTTAGAAATAATTGAGCTTTAGAGTTTAGAAGTACCTGTTCATTTTCTTCTTTTGTCCATTCTGCTTGTGGCTTTATTACTGAGGGTGCGGTTGTTGTGCCCGTTGTCATTGGAACAAAATTTCCATGTTCAAGACTGGCCACATATAATTGTCTTGAGATATTAGAAATAATCTCATCTTTCCTTTCCAATAATAGTAGTCTGTTCCATCAAAATATGGAGGTCTATTTGATGATCCTCCTTCAGGTACAAACTTTGCTATTTTTGACATTTTCTTCTTCCTGAATCTTTTCCTCTTACACTATTAAGTGCTCTAATCGAGGTAGAGCTCTGATGCCAATTGAAGTTGAAGTAAATGTCACTAGAAGGGGGGGTTGAATAGTGACCCTTTAAAAATTTCTCTGTACTCTTAGAGAGTTTGAGCTCTCAATACTTTGCTTGGAGTAATATGATTAGTAAAACAATAAATAACAACGCATAAAGTAAAGAGTAGAGTTTAAGAGAGATCACACAGAGAAGTTATCCTGGTTCCCCGAATATGGATTAGTCGAGTCCCCACAGCTTTTGTGAGATTATCCACTAGTTCTTTAGGAGTTTCTTCCTCCTCTTTGCAATGTGCAACACAATATGTATTCTCTAAGCCTCACTAGGCTTACACTGACTCTCGAGCTCTCGCTGAGCTTGAGGCTAAAACAACTATGTATTCTCCAAGCCTCACCAGGCTTACACCACTGATATTATTAGCTTCAGCAAGCTTACAGTATCACTCAAGATTTTACAGTCTTGAGGATATACAATCAAAATGAGATTTGATGTTTGGATCTAATTACAACTTTCAAGCTACTAAGAGAATGAGAGATTGTAGTTTGTGATACTCTTAAAAAGATGATCCGAAAATATGATTTGGTTCTGTAAGAGTATTCTTGATATTGAGACTGATTGATGAATTTATTGCTTGTATGTAGGCTTGTGATTGTATTGGAAATTCATGCTTTCTTTGTTGAGAGAAAGCTTCTATTTATAGCCATCCTTCATCCTTCAATATCTGCAACTGTTCATTCTTGTGTAGACGCCCTTGCTGTTGATAGGAATTGCAAAACTGCCATTGTCCCATCTTTTGTACGTTGAGTTTTGAGCTTTTCAGCCTCGGCCTCAACTTTTAACACTAAGAGCTTGAGGTTGAGCTTGAAATGAACCAGGAGCGTGTGTGAACAGTGAAAAGTACATGAACAGTGAAAAGTATTCTTTCTTTTCCACTTTCTTCTTACTTGTTCTCCAAGATACATCATTGTCATTGTCCTTGCAATGCTTTGTCTCCAAGATACCATTTATCAATTATATTTGAATACTTGGTCACCAAGTCATTGTACTTTATGTCTTTTTGCTTGCTTGCTCATCAAGATACATAATAGGGCTTATGACATCATCCCTTTCTTTTCCAAATGATTAGCACATGATTGAAAGACAATTTTCCCTTGCATTTGCGCATGGTTTTCTTTGTGAAGCTTTCTTGGATTAAATCATTTAATTACCCTTTCATAATGAACACATATTCTTCTTGAGAGCTTGAGCTTGAAACTCCAATGATACATGGCTTTAACAACGTGTGAGAATTGGACTTTCCTATCCTTAATAAAATTCACTCAAGAGCACACATTAAATAACCAAATAACATTATAATCTTAATTTTAATACAAGAGTTTGTTTATCATTTAAAAACAAGTTCAAAGGGATTTTTGCTTCAACAGCTTTTCCTCCCAAAACTTGTTTTACGTGAAACGTTTTCTAACTTCTCTTTTCTTAACCCCCAAAACTATAACTCCTCCTTTATTTCATTAAACTTCCTTAATTTTTATTAAATCCTAATTAACTCCCCAATTTTCCAAATAATAATAATTCTCACATTATAAATTTCATAAATAATCATATAATATAATATAGCACACCAAGAATCAACATAATTCATATTAAAATCATACAAAAGACTCTAAAATAAATTAAAATAATTAATAACAACTAGGGCGTTACAACATGAGTCTTATGATACATGTGATTGGCGATTGTTCATGAAATATGATTAACGATTGTTCATGGCTTACGATTGGTGTTTGTTCATGATGTATATGATTGGTGATTGTGTATGAATAACTGTGAATTGACATTTTTTCATGACACATGTGATTGGTGATTATTGATGTGAGATATTGGGGTTTTGATGTAAGTATATATATGAGAATATTATTATTGATCAAGTGCATGATGTTTATATTGAAATATTTATGCTAACTGTTATTTGGATTATGATGATGTAATACTTGTAACACCCTAGTCGTTATTTTATTATATAGTTTATTTATAATAATAATAATAAGTGGGAATTTGAATTATTTTGGAAGTTGGGGAGTTATTTAGGAATTAATAGAATTAAGGGGGAGTAAATGATATAAAGGGGAGTTAATATTTGGGGAGTTAGGAAAAGAGAAGTCAGAAAGCAGTGTACGTGAAAAACAGACAAGTTGGGAGAAAAAGGGAGAAGAGCCAAGTAGAGCCAAGTGAACCAGATTGTCGTGCTTTTGTTCATCTGAATTAAGGTAAGGATGAGGCTAACTCTCAATGATTATAGTTTGTATAATTATGATTTTGATTTAGCAAGGGGTTGTGATTAAATTTGGGAATTGAGATTAGGTTTTGATTATTGATTTTTGAATGAAAAAGTGTAGAAACCATAGAATTGAATGGTGAAAAGAGTGGTTAATCAGGTAGGGTAGTGATGGATTAACGTTTTAATGATAGGGTAATCATATGGTGATGATTATGGATGATTTTGGAGAGTTTAGGGTCAAGAAACAGAGCCAAGGAGGCTCCCATGGTATAAAATCGCAGAAAAATCTGTAATATCAGCATGTATGATGCTGTCGAAATCGTGAGGCGATTCCAGTGATCGTGAGGCGATTTTGACAGAAAATCTGTAAATTTCAGTATGTCTGATGCATACCCTATTTCATGTTCTTGCGTCTTTTTCACACGTTTCTGTTTTGAATTGACCTTTGGTGTAAACATGAAAGTTGTAGATAATTTTGTTAGCATTCCAATGACTTTGGTTTGACTTGAAAATGATTTTTTGTTTTTGAGTTATGATGGAAATACTCTAGGGGAGGTCTTAGTGAAACCTTATGAAAATTCAGCACAACCATTTCTAAGTTAATCCAAAACTTATGGGATAATTCCAAGGCTCAAAACTAGAAGTAATATGAGTTCAATTAAGGTGTTTAAGAATATTTAACCCATTTCCTGAGTTCGCCATAGCGAGCAGATGTGCTCGCGAGGCGAGTTGCCCAGTTTTAGAACTATTTGTTGTTTAGTCGAATGATGTGGAGTGAAATTGATGTATGAGCATAATTATAATTAATTGTGTATGTTCTGGATTGTTGAATTACTTATGATGATCTTTTGATGACTGTAACGTATGTTATATTTATTAAATCATACATGTTGTTTGAATTGCGGAGTTGTAAGTCATGAAAACATATGCACTGTTAAGTTGTATGCAGATATACACAAGTGGGTCAGTTGCATAAGCATATAAAGCGGGTGGGCTCTTGCCCTGGAACGCCTTGTCGTTCAAAGCGGTGGAACACTTTGTTGTTCAAAGCGGTGATTAGCGGTGAGGACCTATGTCCTGAAATGAATGCTTTAACCATTCTATTAGCGGTGAGGGCTCCGGCCCTGAATATGGTACCACATGCATTGTAGAGGAGTCTTAGTGGAGTTGTGGAGTATTTCATGAGTCGATGTTGTTGGTTTTAATTACCATTTGTTGTTGATGCTGATAATGATGATATTTATATATATTGATGAATTATTATTATGATAGGGTGTTGGATTCAATTGATGCATTCATTATCTATATTTATTGTTGTGAATCTCACCCCTTCTGTTTGAAAATGTTGTCCTTCCTATGGGTAACTTGCAGGCGATCCTGAGTAGTAGGTGGTGGCTCAAGGGTCTAGGGCTCTGATACGTACGGGATGGGATTTTATTGCTTGTTTTCATTCCTATGTATCAAATTTTGGAACATGATGTTGTAGCCCTATTGTTGTTTGAATTTCTTTGATGAGGCTTTCATGCCAAGATTATTTATTGGAGATTAAATTTGTTGGGTGTTGTTGTTATTAAAAGTTGAAAATATTCCGCTGCAAAGTTTTGATGAAATGATTTAAGTTGGTTGTTTAGTAAATAGTTTTATACTCTATTTAAGAAATTTTGAAAATGTAGTGTGACATGCCCGTTGGGTTGTTACTCTGATGAATTATTTATTATTTAATTGATTTTGGGAACGGGGTGTTACAATACTTACCCCAAGTGGATTTGTGATGGACCGCCTACATGTCTGTATGGATGGGTAGACGTTGTTCAGGATTAGTTGCTTGGTGAGTTCTTGTGCTTGGTGGATATCGGAAGATACCTCCGATATCGGTGTTTTTAGAGTCTAGGTTGGCTCTGATCTAGGCATCGGTTATGTCTGTCTAGATTATCTTTTGTTTTGGATTTTGTTATGTTTGGAGATTACCCGTATGTTAGGATTTCGAGATGCATCTATGTTGATGTAATGATTGATTCATGACATGTATATTTGGATTACTCTGGTTTATATTCCGCTGCGCCTGTTGAGGTTTATATACATGTTTATTGGTTTTTGAATTTTGGATGATGGCGTAGCCTCTATTTCTTGAATAAATGTATTATTCGCATGTTTAATTTCTTTAATAGAAATATGAGTATTACAAGTTGGTATCAGAGTCGTGGTCGGTCTTGTCCGGACTAGTATTCGTTGAATTTCCTGTTTGTATGCGATGGTATTGAGTTACCTTCGGTACTTGTTGTGTTGTTTCGTTCTTTTAGGTGGGTTTGAGCGTAGTGGGGGAGTAGTAGGTTGCCTCTAGTGTGTTAGTCTGGCAAGGGAAGGTATCTTTGGCTGCGGAGGCTCAGTTGGTTGTGGTTTGTGTTAAGTGTCGTGTTGATTTTGGATTTTGTTTGCTTCTTTGAAGGAGAATCAGTTGTGTGCTAAGTTGTCTAAGTGTGAGTTTTAATTTCTGTGGATCCTTCTAAGGTTGATGTGGTGAGGCAGCAGGAATCTCCTAAGTCTGTTTTTGAGATTAGAAGTTTTCTTGGTTTGGCAGGTTATTATCCGAGGTTCATCGAGGGATTCTCTAAGTTGGCGTTGCCATTGACGCAGTTGACTCAGAAAGGACAAACTTATGTTTGGGATGCTAAGTGTGACAAGAGTTGAAGAAGAGGTTGACTTCAGCTCCAGTGTTGATTTTGCCGAATCCGAAGGAATCATTTGTTGTGTATTGTGATGCTTCTAAGATGGGTCTTGGCAGTGTGCTTATGCAGAATCGTCAGGTTGTGGCTTATGCTTCGAGGCAATTGAAGATTTGGAGGCATTATCTGTATGGTTCTAAGTTTGAGGTGTTTAGTGACCACAAGAGTTTGAAGTATTTGTTTGATCAGAAAGAGTTGAATATGAGGCAAAGAAGATGGTTGGAATATCTTAAGGATTTTGATTTTCAGTTGAGTTATCATCTCGGGAAGGCTAATGTTGTTGCTGATGCTCTGAGTAGAAAGACTTTGCATATGTTTGCTTTGATGGTTAAAGAATTGGAATTGATTGAGCAGTTACGAGATTTGTGTTTGGTTAGTGAGTTGACACCGGATGGTGTGAGGTTAGGGATGTTGAAGTTGAAAAGTAATATTTTGGAAGAGATCGAGAATGGTCAGAAGGAAGATTTGGAACTCGTGGACCGAGTGACGTTGGTTAATCAAGGTAAAGGTGGAGACTTTAGATTGGATGAGAATGGTGTTTTGATGTTTCGTGATCGAGTTTGTGTGCCGGATGTTATTAAGCTTAAGAGGCAGATTTTGGACGAAGGTCATAGAAGTAGTCTGAGTATTCATCCAGGAGCGACTAAGATGTATCAAGATTTGAAGAGGTTGTTTTGGTGGCCTGGAATGAAGAAGGAGATTGCTGAGTTTGTTTATGCTTGTTTGGTTTGTCAGAAATCAAAGATTGAACATCAGAGACCGTCGGGTTTGATGCAACCGATGTTTGTGCTAGAGTGGAAGTGGGATAGTATTTCTATGGACTTTGTTGGAGCGTTGCCTAAGACTAGTAAGAGTTTTGATTCCATTTGGGTGATTGTTGATGTAACACCCCATTCCCAAATATAATTTATTTAATAAAATAAACACACATCAGAGTAATAAATCCAAATGGGCATGTCACAATACATTTTCAAATTTCTGAAATAGAATATAAAAAAAATATATTTATTAAACATCCAATGAAATCATCATTTAATATGCAGCGGAATATTATCATCGAAACGTCAACAACTGTTTAAAATCTCCAAATAATATCTTGGCATAAAAAGCCTCAACCAGAATGATTCATCAACCATAGGGCTATAACAACAATAACCAAAATTTGATACATAGAATGAAAGAAAACAATAAAATCCCATCCCACGTATCAGAGCCCTAGACACTTTGAGCCACCACCTACTACTCAGGATCACCTGCAAGTTACCCATAGGAAGGGCAACATTTCCAAGCAGAAGGGGTGAGATTCTCAATCAATAAAAATAATATATAATGACATCAATTTAAAATCTAACACCTTACAACATCAATGATTATTCAATAAGCATAGGTATTTCATAATCAACAACAATCATTCAAGAATAGAATTCAATCAACAATGCAACTCATGATATGACATGACACCCCCCTTTAATACTCCTCAATAAATACAAATATGCATGTGGTACCATAATTCAGGGCCATGACCCACACCGCTGTCGAATGGTTAAAGCATTCTCAGCAGGACCTAAGTCCTCACCGCTCCACACCGCTTTGAACAACTAGTGTTCCACCGCTTTGAACGACAAGGCGTTCCAGAGCCGAAGCTCTCCCACTTTGATGTTTATGCAACTACCCCACTTGTGTATATCTACATATAACTCAACTAATGCATCTGTTTCATATTACTTACTACTCCGTAACTCAAAGAATTCAGAACATTCACAATTATTTATAATTATGCGCTTACATCAATTTCATTCAATAGTTGTATATTCACTTAATTTCCTACTCAATTATCTCCAACATTTACTAACACCAATCAATTCGATCGCCAGCTTGTTCTAGTAGGATTCTGATACCTATACTAAGATTATACAAGTTAAAGAGGGAGTTAAAGGACGCTCTAGAAGTCCCCTCATGCACTAAGCAACAGTTCAGAAAAAGGCTGACTAAGGTTCACTTCGCTTAAGTGACGGCTAGTTCGCTTAAGCGACCAGCTTACAGTAGGTTCGTGGTTCAGTTCGCTTACGGGTCGCTCACGGTTCGCTTGAGCGAACTTTGGACAGAATCAAAATTGGTTTTTCGCTCACGGGGTCGCTTACCATTCGCTTAAGCGAATTCTTGGCAGAACCAAACTTAATTTTCGCTTACCAGTTCGCTCACGGTTCGCTTAAGCGAACGGGTAAAATCGCATTCTGGGCAGCTTGCTTGAATGCTCGCTTAAGCGACGGATGCTTCGCTTAAGCGACCACTCATCTGGGCAGTGTAAAACCTACAGTTTCAGACCTCTTCTCACTCCAAAAACCCCATTTTAATCCCCTGATCACCCGAAATGTTTTCCAACAGATGTTTACAGGTCCTATATACAACTAGGCATTATAAAGAAACACAATTCAGCCATCAACAACAACAATTATAGAATCATTCCACCATCACACAATATTCCATCAATTCATACAATTCATCCAAAATTCAATCAATTCATGGATTACAGCAACCACATGGATTAAGATTTCATTCTTAACATTAAATTTCAAGAAAACTAACATCATCTTTACCCATTCCATCAGAATCATCATCAAACCCTAACTTTCATCCTATTTTCCAAAACTATTCAATTAGGTCAATTTCAGAAATTATAGATTATCATTATTGAGAGATAGTCTCACCCTTACCTTAGTTTTGCAGAAAATTAGACAACAAGGATCGATTTCTAGGCTCTCCTCTCTAGCTCTTGCTCTTCTTCTCCCTTTTCCCAAAACTTGTCTGTTGTACGTGAAACTGCTTTCTGACTATTCCTTTTCCTAACTTCCCAAAACTATAACTCCCCCTATTACATTAAACTCCCTTAATTTTTATTAAATTCTAATTAACTCCCTAATTTCTAAAATAATATTAATTTCCACTTATTTTAATTATTATTATAATAAACTATATAATAAAATGCACACACCACATAAATCACCAAAAATCATATAAAATCACATTTGAGACTCCACATAATTCAAAATAAAATAAAATAATAACTAGGGCGTTACAACTCTCCCCAACTTAGAGGATTTCGTCCTCGAAATCTTACCTCAAACAAACAACTCCGGGTACGACTCTTGCATCTTACTCTCCAACTCCCAAGTCAGACTTTCACCAGTTGCTCCACCCCAAACAACTCTTACCAGAGGTATCTCTTTACCTCTCAAACACTTCACCTTTCGATCATCAATTCTCAACGGTAAGGTCTCCACCGTCAGGTTATCTCTAACTTGCACATCATCTCTTGGAATAACATGCGAAGGATCCGGTACATACTTCCGCAACTGTGACACATGGAACACGTCATGCAAATTCGAAAGATGAGGGGGTAAACCCACCCTATAAGCCACTATTCCAACTCTCTCAGATATCTGATATGGGCCAATAAACTTTGGAGTCAACTTCTTAGATTTCAATGCACGGCCTACACCTGTCATAGGAGTGACTCTCAAGAACACATGATCTCCCTCTTGAAACTCAAGGTCCTTCCTACGCTTGTCATGATAGCTCTTCTGTCGACTCTGCGACGCTTTCATCTGTTCTCTTATTAACTTAACTTTTTCTGTAGTTTGTTGAACTATGTCTGGTCCCAACATCACACTTTCTCCCGATTCAAACCAACACAAAGGAGTCCTGCACCTTCGTCTATACAATGCTTCAAACGGTGCCATACCAATACTCGAATGGTAACTATTGTTGTAAGTAAACTCTATCAACGGTAGGTGACTATCCCAAGCTCCACCTTGCTCAAGTACACACACCCTCAAAAGATCCTCTAAGGATTGTATCGTCCTCTCTGACTGTCCATCTGTCTGAGGATGATAAGCCGAACTCAGCCTCAACTTCGAGCCCAAGGCATCTTGCAAACCCTTCCAAAATCTAGATGTGAACCTCGGATCCCTATCTGATACAATACTCGACGGAACACCATGCAACTTCACAATGTCCCGGATATAAATCTCTGCCAACTGCGCCACCGAAAAACTGAAACTGATATTGATATAAATCTCTGTCAACCTATCGACCACAACCCAAATAGAATCATGTCCTCTCGGAGTGTTTGGTAAACTTGTCACAAAGTCCATAGAAATGTTATCCCATTTCCACTCTGGTACATCCAACGGCGTCAACAATCCTGCTGGCTTCTGATGTTCAACTTTAGACTTCTGGCAAGTCAAACAGGCATACACAAATTGAGCAACATCACGCTTCAAACCAGACCACCAAAACAGCTTTTTCAAGTCGTGATACATCTTCGTAGCTCCCGGATGGATACTCAAGCTACTCTTGTGACTTTCTTCCAAAATCAACCTTTTCATCTCATCGTTGTCAGGAATACAAATTCTGCCTTTGAACCTCAACACACCTTGCTCATCAACTTTGAAATCACTATCTTCAGTTTGATTACTATCAACCATTAAATCCACAAACTTGACATCAACCTGTTGTGCTTCTCTGATACTATTCAAGAATTCATTATTGATCTTCAACATACCCAACTGCACACTCTGGGGTGACAATTCACAAACAAGGCTCAAGTCTCTAAACTGTTCAAGAAACTCAAATTCCTTCACCATCAATGCCGACATGTGCAACGTCTTTCTACTCAAGGCATCTGCAACTACATTGGCTTTACCCGGATGATAGTTCAACCTAAAATCATAATCCTTCAATAACTCTAACCATCTCCTCTGTCTCATGTTCAACTCCTTCTGGTCAAATAAATATTTCAAGCTCTTATGGTCACTAAACACTTCGAACCTGGAACCATACAAGTAGTGCCTCCAAATCTTTAAAACAAAAACCACCGCGGCCAACTCTAAATCGTGAGTAGGATAATTCTTTTCATGTACCCTCAGCTGTCTAGAAGCATACGCTACCACCTTACCATCTTGCATCAACACACCTCCTAGACCCAGTTTAGACGCATCACAGTAAACAACAAACGGTTCATCCGGCTTAGGTAAAATTAAAACAGGAGCAGTCGTCAACTTTCTCTTCAACTCATTGAAGCTACTCTCACATTGAGCATCCCATACAAAAGACTTACCCTTACAAGTTAACTGAGTCAACGGCAAGGCCAACTTTGAGAATCCCTCAATAAACCTGCGGTAATAACCGGCCAAACCCAAGAAACTTCTGATCTCTGTCACCGACTTTGGAGTCTCCCATTGTGATACTGCATCAACCTTTGAAGGATCCACTGCAATACCACTACCAGAAATAATATGCCCAAGAAAACTCACTTCACTCAACCAGAACTCGCACTTTGACAATTTGGCATACAACTTCTTCTCTTTCAGTACTTGCAATACAATTCTCAGATGTTCTGCATGCTCTTCCTCAGTTCTCGAATAGATCAAAATGTCATCAATGAACACAACCACAAATTTATCCAGGTAAGCATGAAAAATCCTATTCATATACTACATGAACACACCAGGCGCATTAGTAACACCGAAAGGCATCACCTTATATTCGTAATGACCATATCGTGTCCTAAAGGCAGTCTTCTGCATGTCTTCATCTTTCACCTTGATCTGATGGTAACCTGATCTTAAGTCAATTTTACTAAAATTCTTTGCACCAACCAACTGATCCATCAGGCCGTCAATCCTCGGAAGCGGATATCTATTCTTTATCGTAACTTTATTCAACTGACGGTAGTCAATGCATAACCTCATACTACCATCCTTCTTCTTTACCAACAACACAGGCGCTCCCCACGGCGAAACACTTGGTCTTACAAACTTCTTGTCGAGTAAATCCTCCAACTGTTTCTTCAACTCAGCAAGTTCGGATGCCGACATACGATAAGGTGCCATCGACACCGGCTTCGTTGCTGGTACTAGATCGATGGAGAACTCAACCTCCCTTTCTGGTGGTACATCTGGAATCTCATCTGAAAAAACTTCAGGAAACTCGTTCACCACTGGTAACCCGTCAATCACAGTTTGGTTTTCTAACGACAAACATGCCATTAGAGAATACATCAGAATCCCATCACGCTCTAGTTGCTTCATCTCTTTCGTAGATAAAATCTCAACTCCACTATCTTCTTCAGCAGAAGAAAAATGCACAGTCTTGTTAAAGCAGTTGATATGAACTCGGTTATATTCTAACCAATTCATCCCAAATATAACATCCATCCCCGTCAGTGGTAAGCAAATTAAGTCTACTTCAAAATCCCTACCAAACATAGATATAGGACATCTAAAACAAACAAGAGAAGTAGTCACTGAACCCTTAGCTGGAGTTTCAACGACCATTTCTCCTTCCATATCAGATACAATCAAACCCAGTTTATATGCACACTCTAAAGCAATGAAACAATGTGTAGCACCAGTGTCTATAATAGCAATTAAAGGAATACTATTAAAGAAACAAGTACCTCTGATAAGTCTATCTTCATTCGCGGTTTGCGTACCAGCCAAGGCAAACACTTTCCCACCGGTTCTAACCTTCTTCGGTTGAGTGCACTGAGAACTGATATGACCCTCCCCATTGCAGTTGTAGCATACTATATCACCACGCTTGCAATCAGCTAGCACGTGACCCTTCTGTCCGCACCTAAAGCACTTCTTCTCATCTTTGGTACAAACATTACTTTTGTGGCCCTTCTCACCACACTTAAAGCAAACTATCTCAGCAAGAGTGTCTCTTCCCTTGGGTTTTCTCTCATCATTCAGTCGTTGCTTTCCCTTGCCAGCAGGGGCGCTGTACGGCTTAGGACGACTCTGTTGTCCCTTGCCCCTCCGTTCACTCATCACCTTGTAATGAGCCTTTGAATCTTCTTCATAGATTCTGCAGCTACTTATCAACTCAGAAAGAGTCCTGATCTTCTGATAAGCAATGGCCCTCTTGATATCAGCCCTCAACCCATTCTCGAACTTAATACATTTGGAGAATTCAGCCGTCTCCGCAGTATAGTGAGGATAAAACTTAGCCAGCTCCGTGAACCTTGCAGCGTATTCCGTGACAGACATGTCACCTTGTTTCAACTCCAGGAATTCAATTTCTTTCTTGCCACGGACATCTTCCGGAAAATATCTATTCAGGAATTCCCTCCTGAACACAGCCCAGGTTACTACTGCACCATCCTGCACAAGCACAGGTAACAAACTTACCCACCAATCATCAGCCTCCTCCGCTAGCATGTGCGTCCCGAACCGCACCTTTTGAATTTCAGAGCACTGCAGGACCCTAAATATCCTCTCCACCTCCTTCAGCCAAGTCTAAGCACCATCTGGATCATACCTCCCCTTAAATGCCGGTGGATGATTCCTCAAGAAGGTCTCCAGCATTCTCACCTCCCCGTTACCAGCAGCTGGTTCCTGTCCTACAGCTTGAGCGACAGCCTCAAGTGCAGCAGCGATTACAGCATCATTACGACCAGCCATTTTCAGAATTCTACATAAGAGATAACAGTCCAGAACACGACAAAACAACATTAGAGTTTGACACTCTATCCTAGGTGGCTCAATACGACTCTACTACACGGTCGGACGGACCAACCTGGTCTGATACCAATTGTAACCATATGGCTATAACAACAATAACCAAAATTTGATACATAAAATGAAAGAAAACAATAAAATCCCATCCCACGTATCAGAGCCCTAGACACTTTGAGCCACCACCTACTACTCAGGATCACCTGCAAGTTACTCATAGGAAGGGCAACATTTCCAAGCAGAAGGGGTGAGATTCTCAATCAATAAAAATAATATATAATGACATCAATTGAAAATCTAACACCTTACAACATCAATGATTATTCAATAAGCATAGGTATTTCATAATCAACAACAATCATTCAAGTATAGAATTCAATCAACAATGCAACTCATGATATGACATGACACCCCCCTTTAATACTCCTCAATAAATGCAAATATGCATGTGGTACCATAATTCAGGGCCATGACCCACACCGCTGTCGAATGGTTAAAGCATTCTTAGCAGGACCTAAGTCCTCACCGCTCCACACCGCTTTGAACAACTAGTGTTCCACCGCTTTGAACGACAAGGCGTTCCAGAGCCGAAGCTCTCCCACTTTGATGTTTATGCAACTACCCCACTTGTGTATATCTACATACAACTCAACTAATGCATCTGTTTCATATTACTTACTACTCCGTAACTCAAACAATTCAGAACATTCACAATTATTTATAATTATGCGCTTACATCAATTTCATTCAATAGTTGTATATTCACTTAATTTCCTACTCAATTATCTCCAACATTTACTAACACCAATCAATTCGACCGCCAGCTTGTTCTAGTAGGATTCTGATACCTATACTAGGATTATACAAGTTAAAGAGGGAGTTAAAGAACGCTCAAGAAGTCCCCTCATGCACTAAGCAATAGTTCAGAAAAAGGCGGACTAAGGTTCACTTCGCTTAAGCGACGGCTAGTTCGCTTAAGCGACCAGCTTACAGTAGGTTATGGGTTCAGTTCGCTTAAGCGAATTCTTGGCAGAACTTTGGACAGAATCAAAATTGGTTTTTCGCTCACGGGGTTGCTTACCATTCGCTTAAGCGAATTCTTGGCAGAACCAAACTTAATTTTCGCTTACCAGTTCGCTCACGGTTCGCTTAAGCGAACGGGTAAAATCGCATTCTGGGCAGCTTGCTTGAATGCTCGCTTAAGCGACGGATGCTTTGCTTAAGCGACCACTCATCTGGGTAGTGTAAAACCTACGGTTTCAGACCTCTTCTCACTCCAAAAACCCCATTTTAATCCCCTGATCACCCGAAATGTTTTCCAACAGATGTTTACAGGTCCTATATACAACTAGGCATTATAAAGAAACACAATTCAGCCATCAACAACAACAATTATAGAATCATTCCACCATCACACAATATTTCATCAATTCATAAAATTCATCCAAAATTCAATCAATTCATGGATTACAACAACCACATGGATTAAGATTTCATTCTTAACATTAAATTTCAAGAAAACTAACATCATCTTTACCCATTCCATCAGAATCATCATCAAACCCTAACTTTCATCCTATTTTCCAAAACTATTCAATGAGGTCAATTTCAGAAATTATAGATTATGATTATTGAGAGATAGTCTCACCCTTACCTTAGTTTTGCAGAAAATTAGACAACAAGGATCGATTTCTAGGCTCTCCTCTCTAGCTCTTGCTCTTCTTCTCCCTTTTCCCAAAACTTGTCTGTTGTACGTGAAACTGCTTTCTGACTATTCCTTTTCCTAACTCCCCAAAACTATAACTCACCCTATTACATTAAACTCCCTTAATTTTTATTAAATTCTAATTCACTCCCTAATTTCTAAAATAATATTAATTTCCACTTATTTTAATTATTATTATAATAAACTATATAATAAAATGCACACACCACATAAATCACCAAAAATCATATAAAATCACATTTGAGACTCCACTTTCGTTTAATCGTTTATTTAATCGAGTTTAGGTGATTATATTATATTTATATAATATATGCATGATTTTGGTATGTCTTGATGATTTATGATGATTTGATTGATGACGTGTTAAGTTATGAGCTTTGGAAGATTTGATAAGAATATGAGAATTATTTTATTGTTAAATAAAATAAAGATTTGAAAATAATATAAAATATTTAGTTAAGGGTTGTTTTGATATTTTAGATAGTTTTGGGGGAGAAAGTGAGATAAGATAAGTTATTAGAAAGAGGTATAAATAGGGAAGACCTAATATCTTTAGAAAACTATTGTACGTGAAAACTTTTGGAAAAAGGGAGAAAAGCTTAGAGAGGAGCAAGAGACCAAGAGTGCTGCGATTTTCTTCAAACAAGGTAAGGGTGAGACTAATGATTCAATAGCATTGATTGTTGTAATTCTGATGATTAATTGACAAAGTTAGGATTGATTTAGAAAAGTTTTGGAATTAGGTCAAAACCCTAAAAATTGATGATCAAACGGTAAAACTGGTTTAGATTGATGTAGAAACCGTCCTTTAACCTTAGAACATGTTTAGGATGGATTATGGAATCAAAATTAGGCTTTGAACCATGCTGTGTGTTGGATTTTTGAGAAAAACCCTAATCTGCCCGTGCTTCTGTTCATCGCTCGCCACGGCGAGTGATGATCCTCGCCTCGCGAGTGATGAACTTCATCGCTCGCCACGCGAGCCACTTCCCTTCGCCTCGCGAGTTGTTTGGTGCAACTCGCCATGGCGAGCAACCCTTTCTCGCCTCGCGAGCTTAGGCAGAGTGCATGTCATATTTTGTGTTTCAACATTTTTAGTTGGACCTTGGATGCCCTAGAGTGCCTGAACATACCTAGTATTGATTAGGAATGAATGTAGGATCAGAGGGAACCCAGAACAACATTAGTTTGGGAGATGAGTGGTACTCGCCATGGCGAGTAAGAACTCTCGCCTCGCGAGTACAACCAGAATGTACTTGCTTGAGTGTTTGTGCGATCTGTGTCGCACGTGTTGATCAAGAGCGAACCCCTAGTTGGTATTAAGACCTAATGATGACGTTTAATGCAGTCTGTAGAGTTGTTTAAGTTATGTTGATATTAAATGGTCATGAACTAAGGTATTGTATATTCATGCAAGAAATGAAGGTTGATATTCTTGATATTTATAAGCTGTTGATATAATGATATCATTTTGTTTATGTGACCTGTTTATGCTGCTTCCGTTATTTAACTAAGTGCATAAGTTCATGATGAAGTTAGCTCCAAATTAATGGATGCATGTTGATATGTTGATTACGATGTTTTTGTTCATAAGTGTCCATGCATAGCATCTCATTGAGCTTAGTCCTCACCACGAATAATAGGAGCTTTGTCCTCCGCACGTTTTATAGGAGCTTTTTCCTCCGCACGATTAAAGTATATTAATACTTATGATGACGATTGGTACCACATGCATATAGGGAGTCTAAGAGCATTGTCACATTGTCATGATTAAGATGCCTTGTTGATGATGATTGAATACGTGATTACGTGATAAGTGTTTATCAATTATATGATTTTGTTCATGATAATTGGATATATGATTATGTTATAACTGTTTAGCAAATATGCAATGTTAATTAAGGAATGATTATGTTGTTAATTTATGATTCGCAATTACATTGATTAATGATATTTGATTATGAAATCTCACCCCTTCTGCTTGAAAATGTTGCCCTTCGTATGGGTAACTTGCAGGTGATCGTGCTTAGTGTGCAGTTTGCGTTCGTGAGTTGGCCTTGCCTTCACTGTGTCGTCTAGGTCGCTCTGATACGTAACGGGATGGGGTTATATGCTATAACATGCTTCATTCTTTTACGTGAACTACTATGATAATTTCTATTTTGAGACACTTTATTGGGGCCTGCGTGCCAAACTGATTTATGGTTTATGAACTAATATTCCGCTGCTATGTTAAGATATTATGTGGAAGTTAGATTATTATTTAACTGTTTTTGGATTACGTTTCTATGTGATATCCCGTTTATGGTTTTTACTCTGATAAATGTTTAAGAAATTTGTATATTGGGAAAACGGGGTGTTACAATTGGTATCAGAGCAGGTCGATCCGTTCGGTCAATTAGAGAGTCGTGTCGAGTCTTAGTAATATTTATATTACTATCTTATGTTGTTGTTGCTACTTTTGTAGAATCTCGAAAATGGCTGGAAGAAACGATGCTGCGTTAGCTGCTGCTCTACAAGCTGTTGCCCAAGCTGTGGGACAACAACCTAACGCAAATGCTGGTGCGAATGCTGAAGCCAGGATGTTGGAGACTTTCATGAAGAAGAACCCTCCGACCTTCAAAGGACGTTATGACCCTGATGGAGCCCAGACGTGGCTTAAGGAGATTGAGAGGATTTTCCGGGTTATGCAGTGCACTGAAGATCAGAAGGTGCGGTTTGGTACTCATCAGCTAGCCGAGGAAGCTGATGACTGGTGGGTTGCTCTTCTGCCTACCCTTGGGCAGGAGGGAGCTGTTGTGACTTGGGCTGTTTTCAGGAGGGAGTTCCTGAGAAGATACTTTCCGGAAGATGTTCGCGGGAAGAAGGAGATCGAGTTCCTTGAGTTGAAGCAAGGAAACATGTCTGTGACAGAGTATGCTGCCAAGTTCGTGGAGCTGTCAAAGTTCTACCCGCACTATACTGCTGAGAATGCTGAGTTCTCAAGATGCATCAAGTTCGAGAACGGTTTGAGGCCCGACATCAAGAGGGCGATTGGATACCAACAGCTGAGAGTTTTTCAGGATTTGGTTAATAGCTGCAGGATCTACGAAGAGGATACGAAGGCTCACTACAAGGTAGTGAATGAGAGAAAGGGCAAGGGACAGCAGAGTCGTCCTAAGCCGTACAGTGCCCCTTTTGATAAAGGGAAACAGAAGATGGTCGATGTTAGGCAGCCTAAGAAGAAGGATGCTGCAGAGATTGTGTGTTTCAATTGTGGTGAGAAAGGCCACAAAAGCAACGTCTGCCCTGAGGAAATAAAAAAGTGTGTCCGGTGTGGCAAGAAAGGTCATGTTGTAGCTGATTGCAATCGTACGGACGTTGTGTGCTTTAATTGTAACGGAGAGGGTCACATTAGTTCACAGTGTACTCAGCCTAAGAGGGCGCCGACTACTGGTAGAGTCTTTGCTTTGACTGGTACTCAGACAGAGAACGAGGATCGTTTGATCAGAGGTACTTGCTATATTAATAATACTCCTTTAGTTGCTATTATTGATACTGGTGCTACGCATTGTTTTATTGCTTTCGATTGTGTTTCTGCTTTGGGTCTTGATTTGTCTGATATGAATGGAGAGATGGTTGTCGAAACTCCGGCCAAGGGTTCGGTGACTACTTCTCTCGTATGTTTGAAATGTCCTTTGTCTATGTTTGGTCGTGATTTCGAAATGGATTTAGTTTGTCTACCTTTGAGCGGTATGGATGTGATTCTGGGTATGAACTGGTTAGAGTACAACCACGTTCTTATTAATTGTTTTAGCAAGTCAGTGCATTTCTCTTCCGTCGAAGAGGAAAGTGGTGCAGAGTTTTTATCTACTAAGCAGCTGAAGCAACTGGAACGCGACGGTATCTTGATGTTTTCGTTAATGGCTACTTTATCTACTGAGAATCAAGCAGTGATTGATAGGTTACCGAAGGTGTGTGAATTTCCTGAAGTTTTTCCATATGAGATTCCTGATGTGCCTCCAGAGAGAGAAGTTGAGTTTTCTATTGATCTTGTTCCTGGAACGAAGCCAGTCTCGATGGCACCTTATCGTATGTCTGCTTCCGAGTTATCTGAGTTGAAGAAACAGTTGGAGGACTTTCTTGAGAAGAAGTTTGTTAGACCAAGTGTTTCACCTTGGGGAGCGCCGGTTTTGTTAGTAAAGAAGAAAGATGGTAGTATGCGGTTATGTATTGATTATCGATAGTTGAACAAGGTAACTATCAAGAATAGGTATCCACTTCCGAGAATTGATGATTTGATGGATCAGTTAGTGGGTGCACGTGTTTTTAGCAAGATTGATTTGAGGTCAGGTTATCACCAGATTAAAGTAAAGGATGAAGATATGCAGAAGACAGCTTTCAGAACGCGTTATGGTCACTATGAATATAAAGTTATGCCTTTTGGTGTTACCAATGCACCTGGAGTGTTTATGGAGTATATGAATCGCATCTTCCATGCATTTTTGGATCGGTTTGTGGTTGTGTTTATCGACGATATTTTGATTTACTCCAAGACTGAAGAAGAACATGCTGAGCATCTGAAGATTGTTTTGCAAGTGTTGAAAGAGAAGAAGCTTTATGCTAAATTGTCTAAGTGTGAATTCTGGTTGAAAGAAGTGAGTTTTCTAGGCCATGTTATTTCTGGTGATGGTATTGCAGTGGATCCGTCTAAAGTTGAAGCGGTATCACAGTGGGAGACTCCTAAGTCAGTTACTGAGATTAGAAGTTTCTTGGGTTTAGCTGGTTACTATAGAAGGTTTATTGAAGGATTTTCTAAGTTAGCTCTTTCGCTTACGCAGTTGACTTGTAAAGGTAAAACTTTTGTGTGGGACGTCCATTGTGAGAAAAGTTTCGGTGAATTGAAGAAACGTTTGACGACTGCTCCAGTGTTAATTTTGCCGAAGTCAGATGAACCTTTTGTGGTATATTGTGATGCGTCCAAGTTGGGTTTAGGAGGTGTACTTATGCAAGAAGGTAAAGTGGTAGCTTATGCTTCAAGAGAGTTGAGAATTCATGAGAAGAATTATCCTACGCATGATCTCGAGTTAGCGGGCGTAGTCTTTGTATTGAAGATATGGAGACATTACTTGTATGGTTCGAGATTTGAGGTGTTTAGTGATCACAAGAGTTTGAAGTATTTGTTCGATCAGAAGGAATTGAATATGAGACAGCGAAGATGGCTTGAATTGTTGAAAGATTATGACTTTGGTTTGAATTATCATCCAGGTAAAGCTAATGTTGTTGCAGATGCCTTGAGTAGGAAGACATTGCATATGTCCGCTATGATGGTCAGAGAGTTCGAATTGCTTGAACAGTTTAGAGATATGAGTTTGGTTTGCGAATGGTCACCTCAGAGTGTGAAATTGGGTATGCTGAAGATTGATAGTGAATTCCTGAAAAGTATCAAGGAAGCACAGAAAGTTGATGTAAAGTTTGTGGACTTGTTGGTTGCTAGAGATCAGACTGAAGACAGTGATTTTAAAATCGATGACCAAGGTGTGTTAAGATTCCGAGGAAGAATTTGTATCCCAGACAATGAAGAGTTTAAGAAGATGATTCTTGAAGAGAGTCATAGAAGTAGCTTGAGTATTCATCCGGGAGCTACGAAGATGTATCATGATTTGAAGAAGATTTTATGGTGGTCTGGTTTGAAACGAGATGTGGCACAGTTTGTGTATTCCTGTTTAGTTTGTCAGAAGTCGAAAGTTGAGCATCAGAAACCTGCTGGAATGATGGTACCTTTAGACGTGCCAGAATGGAAATGGGATAGTATATCCATGGATTTTGTGACGAGTTTGCCAAATACTCCTAGAGGGAACGACGCAATTTGGCTTATTGTTGATAGATTGACGAAGTCGGCTCATTTTCTACCGATTAATATTAGTTTCCCCGTTGCCCAGATGGCAGAGATTTATATCAAGGAGATTGTGAAGTTGCATGGTGTTCCTTCGAGCATTGTGTCAGATAGAGATCCAAGATTTACTTCTAGATTTTGGAAAAGTTTGCAAGAGGCTTTGGGTTCGAAGTTGAGGTTGAGTTCGGCGTATCATCCACAAACAGATGGTCAGTCAGAGAGGACAATTCAGTCGCTAGAGGATTTGTTGAGAATCTGTGTTCTTGAGCAAGGAGGAACTTGGGATAGTCATCTTCCGTTGATCGAGTTCACATACAATAATAGTTATCATTCAAGTATTGGAATGGCACCTTTCGAGGCTTTATATGGTCGGAGATGCAGAACTCCGTTGTGCTGGTTTGAGTCAGGTGAAAGAGCGGTCTTAGGACCAGAGATTGTTCAGCAAACTACTGAGAAAGTTCAGATGATCCAAGAGAAAATGAAAGCGTCACAGAGTCGACAAAGGAGTTATCATGATAAGTGTAGGAAAGATCTTGAGTTCCAAGAAGGAGACCATGTGTTTTTGAGAGTCACTCCTATGACTGGCGTAGGATGTGCTTTGAAGTCAAAGAAGTTGACCCCGAAGTTCATTGGTCCGTATCAGATATTGGAAAGAGTTGGAACGGTGGCTTACCGAGTGGGTTTACCGCCGCATCTTTCGAATTTGCACAACGTTTTCCATGTGTCGCAACTTCGAAAGTATGTTCCGGATCCATCTCATGTAATCCAAAGTGACGATGTGCAAGTTAGAGACAACCTTACGGTAGAGACTTTACCGGTGAGGATTGATGATCGTAAAGTGAAGACGTTGAGAGGCAAGGAGATACCTCTCATGAGAGTCGTTTGGACGGGAGCGACTGGTGAAAGCTTGACGTGGGAGCTTGAGAGTAAGATGCTGGAGTCTTATCCAGAGTTGTTTGCTTGAGGTAAATTTTCGAGGACGAAAATCATTTAAGAGGGGGACAGTTGTAACGCCCACTTTCGTTTAATCGTTTATTTAATCGAGTTTAGGTGATTATATTATATTTATATAATATATGCATGATTTTGGTATGTCTTGATGATTTATGATGATTTGATTGATGACGTGTTAAGTTATGAGCTTTGGAAGATTTGATAAGAATATGAGAATTATTTTATTGTTAAATAAAATAAAGATTTGAAAATAATATAAAATATTTAGTTAAAGGTTGTTTTGATATTTTAGATAGTTTTGGGGGAGAAAGTGAGATAAGATAAGTTATTAGAAAGAGGTATAAATAGGGAAGACCTAATATCTTTAGAAAACTATTGTACGTGAAAACTTTTGGAAAAAGGGAGAAAAGCTTAGAGAGGAGCAAGATCAATAGAAAACTCAACTTCTCTCTCTGGAGGCACATCAGGAATCTCATCTGGAAAAACTTCAGGAAATTCACACACCACCGGTAACCTATCAATCACTGCTTGATTCTCAATAGATAAAGTAGCCATCAACGAAAACATCAAGATACCGTCGCGTTCCAGTTGCTTCAGCTGCTTAGTAGATAAAAACTCTGCACCACTTTCCTCTTCGACGGAAGAGAAATGTACTGACTTGCTAAAACAATTAATAAGAACGTGGTTGTACTCTAACCAGTTCATACCCAAAATCACATCCATACCACTCAAAGGTAGACAAACTAAATCCATTTCAAAATCACGACCAAACATAGACAAAGGACATTTCAAACATACGAGAGAAGTAGTCACCGAACCCTTAGCTGGAGTTTCGACAACCATCTCTCCATTCATATCAGACAAAACAAGACCCAAAGCAGAAACACAATCGAAAGCAATAAAACAATGCGTAGGACCAGTATCAATAATAGCAACTAAAGGAGTATTATTAATATAGCAAGTACCTCTGATCAAACGATCCTCATTCTCTGTCTGAGTCCCAGTCAAAGCAAAGACCCTACCAGTAGTTGGCGCCCTCTTAGGCTGAGTACACTGTGAACTAATGTGACCCTCTCCATTGCAATTAAAGCACACAATGTCTGTACGATTGCAATCAGCTACAACATGACCTTTCTTGCCACACCGGACACACTTCATGATTTCCTCCGGGCAGACGTTGCTTTTGTGGCCTTTCTCACCACAATTGAAACACACAATCTCTGCAGCATCCTTCTTCTTAGGCCGCCTAACATCGACCATCTTCTGTTTACCTTTGTCAGCGGGGGCACTGTACGGCTTAGGACGACTCTGCTGTCCCTTGCCCTTCCTTTCATTCACTACCTTGTAGTGAGCCTTCGTATCCTCTTCATAGATCCTGCAGCTATTAACCAAATCCTGAAAAACTCTCAGCTGTTGGTATCCAATCGCCCTCTTAATGTCGGGCCTCAAACCGTTCTCGAACTTGATACATCTCGAGAACTCAGCATTCTCAGCAGTATAGTGCGGATAGAACTTAGACAGCTCCACGAACTTGGCAGCATACTCTGTCACGGACATATTTCCTTGCTTCAGCTCAAGGAATTCGATCTCTTTCTTCCCACGAACATCTTCCGGAAAGTATCTTCTCAGGAACTCTCTCCTGAAAACAGCCCAAGTCACAACAGCTCCCTCCTGCCCAAGAATAGGCAGAAGAGCAACCCACCAGTCATCAGCTTCCTCGGCCAGCTGATGAGTACCAAATCGCACTTTCTGATCCTCCGTGCACTGCATAACCCGGAAAATCCTCTCAATCTCCTTAAGCCACATCTGGGCTCCATCAGGGTCATAACGTCCTTTGAAGGTCGGAGGGTTCTTCTTC
The DNA here is from genome assembly GCF_003473485.1 of Medicago truncatula. Taxonomy (NCBI): domain Eukaryota; kingdom Viridiplantae; phylum Streptophyta; class Magnoliopsida; order Fabales; family Fabaceae; genus Medicago; species Medicago truncatula. Next base: position 26,584,174 of record NC_053043.1, on the reverse strand, counting down.
ATGAACGTCTCCAACATCCTAGCTTCCGCGTTCGCACCAGCATTTGCGTTAGGTTGTTGTCCCACAGCTTGGGCAACAGCTTGTAGAGCAGCAGCTAACGCAGCATCGTTTCTTCCAGCCATTTCCGAGATTCTACAAAAGTAGCAACAACAACATAAGATAGTAATATAAATATTACTAAGACTCGACACGACTCTCTAATTGACCGGACGGACCGACCTGCTCTGATACCAATTGTAACACCCCGTTTTCCCAATATCAAAATTTCATTAAAAACATAGCATTTATCAGAGTAAGCATCAAAACAACGGGATATCACATATAACATAATCCAACAGTCAAATAATAATTTAACCAATATCTTAAACATTGCATCGGAAAATCATAATCATAGTTCGTAAAACGTTTTGGCACGCAGGCCCAACAAGTATCTCAAAAGAGTTAGTCAAAACAGTAAATATTCATGGCAGTTCACGTAAGAGAATGAAGCATGTTATAGCATAAAACCCATCCCGTTACGTATCAGAGCGACCTAGACGACACAGTGAAGGCAAGGCCACTCACGACGGCAACTGCACACTAAGCACGATCACCTGCAAGTTACCCATACGAAGGGCAACATTTTCAAGCAGAAGGGGTGAGATTTCATAATAAATAACATTAATCAATGTAATTGCGAATCATAAATTAACATCATAATCATTCCATTATTAACTTTGCATAAATGCTAAACAGTTATCACGTAATCATATATCCAATTCATTATGAACAACGTAACATAATCAATAAGCACTTATCACGTAGTCACATATTCGTTCATTATCAACAGGGCATCTTAATCATGACAATGTGACAATGCTCCTAGACTCCTTATATGCATGTGGTACCAATCGTCATCATAAGTATTAATATACTTTAATCGTGCGGAGGACAAAGCTCCTATAAAACGTGCGGAGGACAAAGCTCCTAATATTCGTGGTGAGGACTAAGCTCAATGATATGCTATGCATGGACACATATGAACAAAACATCGTAATCAACTTATCAACATGCATCCAATAATTTGGAGCTAAACTTCATCATATAATTATGCACTTAGTTAAATAACGGAAGCAGCATAAACAGGTCACATAACAAGATGATATCATTATATCAAAGCACATAATTTGTATCATTATCACATCTTCTTATCTTGCATGAGTATACAATACAATAGTTCATATTCAATTAATATTAATATAACTTAAACAACTCTACAGTCTGCATTGAACGACATCACTAGGTCTCATTACCAGTTAGGGGTTCACTCTTGATCAACAAGTGCGACACAGATCGCATAAACACATAAACAAGTTCATCCTGGTTGTACTCGCGAGCGAGAGTACTTACTCGCCATGGCGAGTACCACTCAACTCCCAAACTAAGGTTGTTCTGGGTTCCTCTGATCCTACATTCATTCCTAATCAATACTAGGTATGTTCAGGTACTCAAAGGCATACAAGATTCAACTAAAAGGTCGAAACACGAAATATGACATGCACTCTGCCTAAGCTCACGAG